>NC_079903.1:17115419-17347412 GCF_024868665.1 Triplophysa rosa | reverse complement strand
CCTCTGATGAGGAACTTCAGGACTCCCTCCTTCTTCGCCTGCCTCGAAGGCTGACTGGTGGGGGAGAGACTGCAGGGAGCGAGGCGGACTGTGCGGTGATGCCCACAACTCCGATCTGCATGGCACGATCCTCCGGGATCATGACCAACGGGGACTTGGACTGCACTGAGACCCCTGGCTCCGACTGGTTCATGGCATATCTAACCACGTTCTCGAAGCGCAGCGGTCTCAGCATCCTCATCTCCGCCCGCGAGATCGGATCATTTAGGCCACCATTGAAAATCACCGTAAGCTCCGCCTCACCAAAAGCCATCTCCTATGCAGCCTCCAGGAACCTCTCGGTGTACTCCACCATGTCAGCCTCACCCTGATGGATGCTACAAAGGAGGTGAGCCTGGCGAGATCGGAGGACGTCCATGGTGCTGCCTGCTGGGTTCAGCTGTGGCTGGTGTATTCTGTCAAGGCTGGCGTGGAAAGAACCCAATTGCAGGCAGGCAGTGAAGGGGTTAATGCAAAACAAGACTTTAATAATTCAAAACAAAACACCCACAATGGGGAAAAAACGGATACGGAAACAAAACAAGGATACAAACAAAAGTCTTCCCACGATGGGGCAAAACTAGAAAAAATAACAAAACAAACTCACGATACAAACGTCCAGGGGCAGGGAAAGGAAAACCAAAAAAGCAAACAAGACAAGGTCACTAACTAGGCACAGCAAACGACGAGGAACACTTCACAGGCACATACACATGCAACACACCAGCACAGGACAAAGAAACATGAGGGCATTAAATAGGAGAGACAAACGAAGGATAACGAGCGAGGGCAGGTGTGAAACATAAGACACGGCAGGGAGACAATACAGGAAACGAGAGGGGCGGGGCCAATGACGAGACACTGGAGAGAACGCATATTATTGTCAAAAGGACAATAATATGTTTCTCTCCACACATAACCAAAGACTTTGTCATGGCTCTGCTACAGGACCAAGAAAAACATGACTAAATGAAGCAGAGCCATGACACTGAAGTCCAGGGAACCCAGCAATAACAAAATCCTTTATAAAGCTGACATTTCCCATTGACACAATGTGTCCTTGGAACAATATTACAGTTCTGTATGTACACAATATTACCACTTATACAATTTGGATGCAAAGGAAAATATGTTTTTGATATTGTAATCCATCAAAATCTGCATCCAAATCCAGATGGTTAAAGAAGTTAATAGGAGGGCTTGCGTACCCCTTTCACACGGAACCAAGATTTGTTCAGGTTACCACTTTTTATATAGATCAATGAACATTCAAAATAGCATGACGTAAAACAAAACAAAGTCTCCCAAGGTAATTACAGCAGTTCTTTTCCTGTAAAATCAAGATGTAATTTAACCATTTCTAATACAGAGCGAAGAGGGGAGACCTGTCACACCTTTTACTCCAGTGAAAATTTCACTGATTAGGTTAGTTTTTAAAGTACAGTTTTGTGTATATTTACGAAAGTGCTACCAGGGGCCCGTTTCAGAAAGGAGGTTTAATGAAAACTCTGAGTAAATTAACCCTGAAATGAGGGAAACTCTTTTTTTTTTCCGTATCAGAATGTGAGGTATGTCAAACCCGAGAAAGCGGGGTAACTCAAGCCCGTTTCTAAAGGAGAGGTAACTTATACTCAGAGTCAGTAACCATAGTAACTTACTCTGTGAACCTAACCTGGTCGGGAGCAGGTTTTCTTTGTTAAACCCGGAGTTTATTTCGATCTCCTCCCCCTTTTAAAACGCAAGTGGTGTAACTCATTCATTCATTCATTAATACAGTTATTCATGGCACACATTTTAGAGACCATCTCAGTGACTTATATGTCATATGTGCTTATATAGAGGATTCATGAAGAGGCTGCATTAATTCATTGGGATGTACTTTGATTTCAGGAGAGCAATTTAGGATCCGAGTGGAATTTTGTCATTTCCCTGTGCATTTTTATTAAAACTGTACCGTTCTTCTTTACAGTGAATGAGATATATCAAAATATATCTCATCCCTCCTTACATCAATAACATCAGCCACCTTACGTGTATTACATCAGAGCGTATTTTTCTATGGACGATGAGAAATGACTTAATAAAGTATATAATAAAGTGCATGAATAAAGAAATTAATAAATACAGACATACATACATGAAGCGACACAGGTAATAAACAAGTCACTTTGATGTGCAGCCATTCCAACTGAAATCTGCTCAGAGCAGGGTTTGAATCGGCGATCAGTCTAATTTTGCACGAGAGTCTGACGCCCTACAGGTGTCCACTACACCATGACGTGGTTTTAAAAAAAATAAAAAACTTGCAATACGTCATTGTGTTTTCTGAATGCCCTCTCAAGAGATGTATTAGAGGATATATATGTTTGTATGATTCAAATGACATTCAATGATCACTGCTGCATGACAGAATACATAAAGCACAGCGGAGTCATTTAAAGCAGCTCATGAAGCTTTGAAGAACCTTATGCAGTTTTGTATGCAAATTTCTATAAAGTTACATTTCCAGGATGTAGTTTTTTCTCAGTTTTCTTATTCTTGTCATTTCTATTTTCAGCTTGGGCAGAACATCAAACGCAAGGTTACCATGAATGCCATAAATACCAGCGTTTCCCTCAATATGTCGATTGTGCGTCCTGAATATTTTTTCATCACTGGACTCACAGGTATCCAATACAGCCGCTATTTCTATATGTTTTTATTTTGTACTTACGTCATTGCTGTGATTGGGAATTCTGCAGTGCTTCTCCTCGTAGCTGTTGAACGGAGTCTGCACAGCCCAAAGTACATTGGTGTGTTTAATTTGGCTTTGGCTGACTTTGGTGAAGCTAATGCATTGATTCCTAACATGATGAAGACTTTTCTTTTTGACTCACAGTACATCTCTTATAATGCTTGTTTGGCAAACATGTTTTTTGTTTTCTTCTTTAGTACGATGCAGTCTAGCACTCTTGTTGTTCTGGCATACGATCGCTTCATTGCAATTTGTTTACCACTCAGATATCATGCCATTGTGACTAACACCATCATGTGTTTCATTTTTTCAGCGATATGGGCATTTAATGCATTTATGGTAGGCACGTTAGTGTTGTTGATCAACCGCATTTCATTCTGTAAAACTAATGTTGTACAAAGTTTCTTTTGTGATCATGGGCCTGTGTATAAGTTGTCATGCAATGACAGAACCGTTAATGCTGTTTTAGCAGTATTTAACATGTGTTTATACCTTATAGTACCATTGATTCTTATAGTGCTGTCATATATATGTATTTTGTTTGCCTTAAGTAAAGTCACAACTTGGGAAGGACGTTTAAAAGCTCTGAAGACCTGTGTTACACACCTGCTGTTGGTGGCATCTCTTTTTCTTCCAATTTTATGCATTTATCTTTTTGCTTCAACAACCACTCTCTCTCCCAATGCCAGGGTCATCAGCTCATCATTTTCATATGCTATTCCACCAATGATAAATCCCATCATTTATGTTTTAAACACCGCTGAAATTAAAGACTTCATTAGAAAAATCTTTAAAAACAGGTCTAGACCAACTTGAGGTTATTCAAACTCACTGTATTGTATTTTGTTCCTTGTGCCTTTTAAAGCATGGAGGATGTATTCTTAATAGAAAATAAACTGGATAACATTCACTAAAGTGAATGGATCAATAGACTAATGTAAGATGTTTATGTGTAGGGTAGGAACAATAATGATATGCTCTATATTTATTGATTCAGTCATTTATACAGCTCTGATAAAAACAGTACATATATTTACATTCAATGCGGCTTATTTTGAAGTGTGTATATTGTTCTGTTTGTATCATACTTTGTTGCATTTACGTTTTCTGTTGGTCTGTTCTTCTACCTATACAACACCTATTCCAAAATGTATAGTTTAATCACAGCCGAAGTAGAACAGACAATTTGTAAAATGGTTGTGAGGAGAACTATACCAAATACTGTATGAAATACTGTTGAAAATGAATGATGTTTGTTTGTTTTAATTATTGGAAAGTAAAAGGCATGCAAACCTTGTACCTATTGAATCAAGTATATAATTTAAAAAAAAAGAAATCAAAATAATATAATGAAATAAGATGCTAATTTGTTTTTTTTCTAAACAGAACAGGAGACTTTAATTTTGCCGGGAGATTTGCCAGGACAGAATGAATTGTGAAAAGACTAGTTTGAATGAAGTTTAAATAACTTTATGTGATTAAATAAATGCCAATAATTGGGTTTCATTTTCATAAACTTTCATAAACAACCAAGTCCCATGGCAAAAGCTTAACTATTTATGAGGTGGCTAATTTTGGCTAATTTGTGTGAATTCGTATGATCTCATTCGTACATTTTAGTATGACTGGCTCTCAAGCCAGTGACTTTAGGTTTAGGAGCAGGGTTAGAGGCGGGCTTCAGTATTGCTTTTTTTCTAGTAATCAGACATTTTTGTACAATTCACAACGTACAAGTTCATATGTATAGCCACCTAGTAAAATAGTTACAAATTTTACTATAGTCTTTTACTGCAATCTAATAGGTGAAATCAAGTAAATGTCAAATAAATTTCATTTAATGATTAAATACTGCATGGGCAAAGTAATTAATGTACAGTAATTATATTCCTCTTTAAATTAGTTTTCTACTTATTTTTTATATTTTTGTCACATTTGTCATCAATTAAGTAGCCATTTCTAATACAGACCAACAATAAAATTAATGAATAAATAATTTATTATTTATTTATTTAGGGGAAACCCAAATGTAGAAAAGTTCCCTTTCTGTCGGTCTCTCGACGTTGTGTCGAGACAGAATGGGGTTTGAACTTGAGATCTCTGTTCATACTTTTAAAAGGTCAATGAACTTGACGAATTGCATGTGCATGCCAGTCTCCGCCCCATACATACGGGTATAAAGGAAGACTGCGTGCCCATTCATTCAGCGTGCTCATCTATCTTCGAGAATTCCTGTTGGTGCTGAAACAACTGGACGAGGGAAGATACGACCCAGCGGTCATGCAGGAACTCTGCACCACCACCAACTTCGCTCTCCGTGCGACAAAGGTGACGCCGCACGCCCTGGGTCGTACGATGTCTACACTCGTGGTCCAAGACACCGAAGCACAGGGAGACCAAGGACATTGGGCAAGACTCCCTGTAAAGACAGCCATTCTGCCAGCCACAGAACCTCCCATCCATTGACGGTGATGCAGATGGCTCCCCTAGTCCCTATGTCGCGGAGTCTGGGGTCTTGGTTAGAGCTCCCCAACCCGTCGCGTTGGCTCGTGAGGATGTTCCCTCTCTGCTACGCAATCCAGTTCGCCAGACACCCACCCAAGTTTCGGGGCATCTTGTTTACCTCTGTTCAAGGCGAGAATGCTTCGGGCTGAGGTCGCCACCTTTCTGGCGAGGGATGTGATCAACCCCGTCCCCCCAGCCGAGATGTCTTTGAGGTTCTACAGCCCCTACTTCATCGTCCCCAAGAAAGGTGGGGGGTTGTGCCCCCTCCTGGATCTGCGCACTCTGAACAAGGCCTCTCACAGGTTGCTGTTCAGAATGTTGAAGCAGAAGCGCATCATTACGTCGATTCGGAATCAGGATTGGTTCGTGGCTATCGACCTGAAGGACAAGTACTTTCATGTCTCGATTCTCCCTCATCACCGGCCATTCCTTTGGTTTGCTTTCAAGGGCCGGCATATCAGTACAAGGTCCTGCCCTTAGGTCTGACCCTGTCTCCTCGCGTCTTTACCAAGGTCGCGGAGGCTGCCCTCGCTCCCCTCGACCTGGTCATCAAGTTCCTGAGGGGTGTAGGCTGAATCCTCCTAGACCGCGCTCTGTATCCTTCTTATGTAGCCGATCTCAGCCCGTGTCTTACACAGTACCAACAAGTAAGACCAGCAGCCGGCTGGGCGTACGCCTGCCAAGCGCGTTCTGCCCTTCTCTAGATGAGCCAGTGCGCTATCTCAGCTTCCCTACTTCCCCCCACCGGGGTGAAGTACAGGCATTCCATCCATCACTAAGCACTCCTTCTGGTTTACAATCCGGGCGGAACGCATTTATACCAAGCTGAGTATAGGAATATAGGAAGTTATCCCTCAGAAGGTACCTATACCCGAGCTAGTGCTCCATGCGTAGTGACTCCCCCCTGGGACGTCCCCGTCTGATGTTTCCTCACTCTACGGTTCCCTTGTTGGTAAACCTGTGACCTCCCCCCGTTGGACTCTCGACCTCTTCTGTGCACCCCTCGATTGGGGCCCCGCACACCTATATCCCCACTGGTGAGACCGTGTAGGTATTTCCACGTGCTTACCTCCATGCGACAGGATGTGGTTTCCATAGCGCACCTCCTCAGGTGAGGGAGTAGTGCTTCCCAGTGTCCCTTACGGTGCCGGGGGTTATCTTGTCTTTAGAGTAGGAAGGCCAACGCCTGTGACGGCCAATGGTAAGAGCCTCTCGTCATGATGTTTAATTAACAAAGTTCGGGAGGAGATGGAGCATATAATCAGCCAGGCTGGTCTACCATCAGTAATCACTGCATCTACCCAGCATCTAATCAGCCCAGCTGGTCTACCATCAGCAATCACTGCGTCTACCCTATCAACTCAAGCAAGCACTCTTATAAATAGGGAAACCATCTTACCTGCTTCATCTCTTCAGATCAGCATCCCTCCTCCACCCCTGATCCCCTCACAAAGATCATTCTCCCGCAGGACCCCAGGGGGTGTGCTCTGGGCTCGAGCCGGTTCCGAGCTCGGCGCACTTGCCCTGGCCAGGGTAGAGTGCTTCGAGTTCAGATAGATCCGGCAGGCTCGGAGCCCGCTCCCTGGACAGCACGCCAAATACGCATAAACCTTCATACCCATGCTCTATCATTATTATCCCTGCAACATCGCTGTTATCTGCGCAGGTGAACTCGTGAAGTTGACACTCTCAAGCTGACGCCTTACTACATCAGTGGAAGGTCACGATTCGCGGTAGCGCTCACCCGTGACACGGCCAGGCCGGTCAGTGTGGCTCCACTAGCACCGTGTCGTTTCTTATAGAGACCCCATTCTGTCTCGACACAGCGTTGAGAGACCGACAGAAAGGGAATGTCTTGGTTACGACTGTGACCTCTGTTCCCTGATGGAGGGAACGAGACGTTGTGGCCATTATGCCACAACGCTTCGCCATTCGCTGCAGCGACCGGGAGATGCCTCCCAGGTTCCTTAGCACAAAGCTGAATGAATGGCCACATGCCATTCATCAAGTTCATTGGCCTTTTAAAAGTAAGATCAGAGATGATAGGTTCTCAAGTTCAAACCCCATTCTGTCACGACACATGTTTCATATCCTGCAAATACGTTCCTCAAAAATGTAGCAATAAAAGTAGGGGAGACCAGGGCTGCCCTATTTTACTGGTTAGGCTAACTTTTTAAAGTACAGTTTTGTGTAGGCATGTATTGTTTATTTATGAAAGGGCAGTGAAATTCAGGCCGATCCATCCTCAAAACCTCTTTTGCATCTTTTGGAGTGTAGATCTACTGCACTACATTTGACAATGTTTTATCTGCAATAAGTTTCAAAAGAGTTTATTGTAGATAATATCAATAACTATCAATAAATAATAATGGTTCCTGCTCAACTCATCAGTGTTGTTGTTGTTGTTGTTGTTAACTAAAAATATATAGAAATATTTTATGATGAAACTTTCTTAGAGGTATGGTATACATTGTTTAGAGGCTGTTATTCAAACTACTGTAGTGACCAAAGCATACTGCTGGTAGAAAAATAAAACATGCATTACATCATTGTGTTTTCTGAATGCCCTCTCAAGAGATGTATCAAAGGATATATATGTTTCATTTAGATATATATGTGTCATTTAGATTCAAATGACATTCAGGGATCACTGCTGCATGACAGAATAAGGAAAGCACAGCTGAGTCATTTAAAGAAGCTCACAAACTGTTGCTGTTATTGGTTATTCAGTTTCTTTAGGTTTATGTTTATGCACACAGGTCTGTGTTTCAAATATTATGGAGTTTTGTATGCACATTTCTATTTCTACATATACATGTATATATATTCCAGGATTTTTATTTTTTCTCACATTTTTTAAATTTCATACAGTTCATCTTATTCTCATCATTTCTATTTTCAGCTTGGGCAGAACATCAAACAAGGTCACCATGAATGCCATAAATAGCAGTGTTGCCCATAATATCTCAGTTGTGCGTCCTGAATATTTTTTTATCACTGGACTTACAGGTATCCAATACAGCCGCTATTATTATATTTTCTTATTTTGCATTTATTTTATTGCTGTAATTGGGAATTCTGCAGTGCTTCTCCTCATAGCTGTTGAACGGAGTCTGCACAGCCCAAAGTACATTGGTGTGTTTAATTTGGCTTTGGCTGACATTGGTGAAGCTAATGCATTGATTCCTAACATGATGAAGACTTTTCTTTTTGACTCACAGTACATCTCTTATAATGCTTGTTTGGCAAACATGTTTTTTGTTTTCTTCTTTTCTATGATGCAGTCTAGCACTCTTGTTGTTCTTGCATACGATCGCTTCATTGCAATTTGTTTACCACTCAGATATCATGCCATTGTGACTAACACCATCATGTGTTTCATTTTTTCAGCGATATGGGCATTTAATGCTTTTATGATGGCCCTGATTGTGTCTCTTATCAGCCGCCTTTCATTCTGTAAATCTAATGTAATACAAAGTTTTTTTTGTGATCATGGACCCATGTATAGGATGGCATGTAATGACAATAGTATTAATTCTTTTTTAGCAAAACTTAACATGAGTTTATACCTTTTAGCACCATTGATTCTTATAGTGCTGTCATATATATGTATTTTGTTTGCCTTAAGTAAAGTCACAACTTGGGAAGGACGTTTAAAAGCTCTGAAGACCTGTGTTACACACCTGCTGTTGGTGGCATCTCTGTTTCTTCCTGTTACAGGCATTTATATTTATGCATTAATAAATTCTCCTTCTGCCAATGCAAGAGTCATCAGCGCATCTCTGGCATATGCTGTACCACCAATGTTAAATCCTATCATTTATGTTTTAAACACAGCTGAAATTAAAGACTTAATTAGAAAAGTGTTTAAAAACAAGTCTGGACCAATGTGAGGTATTTTTAACCGAATGTATTATCATTTTATTAATTGTGTGTTGTAGTATTTGCCTTTTAAATAGAAAAAACGGCAATTGATTCATTTAAGCAGAAATATAGACTTATTTATTGATTAATTCATTTAAACATACAACGTGTACTTTCTTGATTGATTTTCATACTGTACATTTACAAAGAGTTTGTTTTGTGATTATGGACCACTGTGGCATGTAACGACAATAGAATGCAAGAGTCATATGCTCATCTCTGTCATGTATTGTAGTGTTCAAACCCACCTAAGATAAAACAGATTTTATAATATTCAATAAATATTTATTTAAATATAGTTAAAACATTTTATTGTGATATATTATCATATATGTGAGTGTTCGCTGGTTGAATAATGGGTATGGGGGTGATTGAATGTAGAAAATGACATCATTCAGAATGGGGGATTAGTCTGCACATACACAGATGAAACACAACAAAGCATTTTGTAAAAACTATTACATTAGAAGATAAACATCTGCATGAACTTCTTTCGTGAGCTTTTCACAGCTAGTTATGATACTGTATGCAAATAATTGAATTGATTAGCTTGGATAAAGGCCAGAAGGGGGCAATAATGCACCCATTACATTGCATATTGGATGGCAGGCAGCTGCTGTTTAAAAAGACATTCACTTGGATAATGCATAATTGACTTGATTAAAAATGTAAATCAGATATCAACCCTACTTTGCACACATTGATATGGATAGTATGATTTCTGAAAATAAAGTTGAAAGCCCGAGTATGAGCTATATTTATCGTTCACCTTTCTGTGTGTTCTGGTAAAAAGTTGTCTAATAAGATGTTGCTTGGCATCTGCTCATGACTGTGTGAGGTTTTGTTTGAAAGTGGAGGGTCCATTACAATGTGTACATGTGTATGTCAGACAGTTTATAATTCAGTGTCAGAGGTTCGATGCTTTCCTTGCTTTAGAGGGCCACGACTCTCTGTGTCCGTTACTTTGACTTTAAATCTTGCTTTAGAATTTCTTTCTCTCTGTTAATCCGCAGAACACAAAGACAGTATCATGAAGTCTTCATTATGCATGGAATTTCCCCAGTGTCTTCATTTGCTACAAGTTTTTTCTTTATTCCCACTGAGTGTATGCCTTTGTGGGTGCCTGTTGTTAACAAACAGACCTATTCATAACTCTGTTATACAACACAGGTCATTAACAAAACCCCTTGTGTCATGCTAAAGTTGTTCATGTATACTACATGAAAATATGTTTAGTTACAATTTCTGATATCAGTCAATACATTAAGAATATTGTTAATAGTAATATTATCAGTGTATCGAAAAGCAAATATACAATGCAGGCTAAATCTATACTAACAATAACCTGCACATTTGTCCTATGGTGTGATAGCCAAAATGTGGAAAATTTAACAGTGAAGATACATCTCTCTTATGCTATTTTATATCATAAATATAAATATTAATAAAAAAATTAAAATATATTAATTACCACTTGTTTTCTATATTTTTGCTTTCATAGGACACATACGGTTTATTTGTCAACTACTCATACACAGTTATGCAAAAACAGGAATAGTTACATATATACATTTTTTACTATCTCTGCAAGATCACTAGAAGATCTCTAGCATTTCTTTTTTTTTTACTTTGGTTATTTGTTTGTGATTTTTTTTATGATGGTACCTACTAACAACTCTAATCTCTATAACTCTATAATACATCTAAAGGTAAAACTTGATTGCTTTTACAATCAAAATTATTATTTTTAAATATTTAATAGATAGATAGATAGATGGTTACAATCAGTGGAAGGAGTTTATCTAATTATATTACAGTGAATATTTTGGCAATGATTAGCAAGTAATATTGTTATTTTTCAAATTACAATTGAATGAAGGAATATCAGAAAGTGAATTCTCATCTGAGCCAAAGGTCATTGTGAAATTAATATTTAATTATCTTTCATAATATCTCAGGACAGTTTTGCACTCCAGGGAGATTATAAAGGGTGACTGGGACTAATACACACACACACACCCCATCCAGCCTTAATGTACTTGTGGGTTTTGCGGTTAGTAAGATCCAGCTCCAGCATAATTAATAATTGTACATATTAACATGTTTAAGACATATATAATAATTTGTTGTATCAAATTTATACTTAAATTTAAGCGTGTGTCAAGTCAAATTGTCAAATAAATAAATGGATTGCTTATAGATTCTCATTACTAGCATTTCAAAGCCTTTTGCCTTTTCACAAAGGACACAATGTTGCATCATTGTATTGTTTAAATGCTCATGGGATGTGAAAGTAGATATAAATTGTCTGTGTCTCTTGAGTCTGTGATACAGAGCATCCATCAACCTTTGCAAGTCAAGTAAAGATGAGCAGTACATTTTACTTCAACTGTGGACTGTTTCTATTCCATAATTCATGTTACACAGATCTAGAATAAATGAGAATAAAGTGTTAAAACAAGAAAATGAGAAATAAGCCATTTTATTCATTTTGTCCCACTAAACAATAACAAAATCTAGATGAAAACGACCTGAAAATACATGTTATGTTGTGAAGAATTTTATGTTAGACTTATTAGCTGCCGTTAAGGTATTTGTTTTCTCATTATATAAGCCTATTTGGCCTACTATTTTACCCATCTTAGTGTGAATGGGTGGTCCATGCGCGGGTGGTCCATGCGCAGGTGTCTTAACACCGACACCGTCACAATCAAAAGCCAATGCCCTAGGTGACGTACAGTATCAGCGCAGTGCAGAGGTGTAAAGAGTCCCTGAAAACCCTACTTGAGTAAAAGTACATATACCTTGCAGTGAAAATTACTACATTACAAGTTACAAGTCATGAATTCCAAAACGACTTGAGTAAAAGTCTTAGTATATCTGATATTAACAATACTTAAAGGGATAGTTCACTCAAAAATGAACATTATCATCACCCTGATGTTCTGTTAAACACAAATAAAAGATATTTGTAAGAATGTTAGCAATGTTCAGTTCTGTGACATCACCCACTAGTAGGAAAAAAATTATATATATAATATAAGAGACATATTGTATATATTATTGTTCTGTTGAACACAAAGTGAGATATTTTGAAGAATTTAGGAACACAAACAGTTCTGGGGCACCTTTGACTACCATTTGATTTTTCCTATGGCAGTCAATGATGTCACAGAATTGAAAATTGTTAACAAATGTTGCTACGGTTACCTCCTCTTTTACCTGTTTTTACATGTAGGTTGACTAACTCCTCTAATTTTGTGATTAATAAAACATTTCAGAATCAGAAGAGCTTCATTGCCAAGAGTACTTGCACACACAAGGAATTTTCTTTGGTGTTTACAGACATTCAACACAATGACAATACAAATATAATAGGATTTACAGTCTAAAAGATTCTAAAATATGCATATATAAAATAAAAGACTATTGTACAGAAAATGGGGGATAATAACATATAAGAGACATTGTACAGGGTATAGTAGAATATACACATTAACAGATTGTATGTACACTTGTGCAAATGGATAATGTTGTAAGTAGAGGTAGAGTTATATACATGTAGAAATAAAAAGTAAATATAATAAGGCACTATAGTGCACACTATAGGAGTAGTGGAAGTGGAATATTGCTCTTAAGGAGCAGTTATCTGTTTAGGAGGGAGATTGCCTGGGGGAAGAAGCTGCTTCTGTGTCTGGAAGTCCTGGTGTTTGGTGCTCTGAAGCGCCGGCCAGAGGGCAACAGATCAAAAAGTTTGTGTAAAGGGTGTGTGGAATCAATGATGATTTTTCTTGCCCTGTTTTTCACTCTGAAATCGTACAGGTCCTGAAGTGTGGGCAAAGGAGCACCAATAATCTTCTCAGCACTACGAACTGTCCGTTGTAGTCTTCGTAGGTCTGATTTGGTGGCCGAGCCATACCAAACAGTAATTGAAGTGCACAGAACAGATTCGATGACCACTGAGTAGAACTGGGTCAGTAGCTCCTGTGGTAGGTTGAACTTCCTCAATTGACGGAGGAAGTATAACCTCTGCCGGGCCTTCTTTACAATGGAGTCTATGTGGGACTCCCACTTCAGGTCCTGAGAGATGGTGGAGCCCAGGAACCTGAATGACTCCACAGTATCCACAGTGCTGTCCAGGATGGTGAGGGGAGGAAGTGATGGAGGGTTCCTTCTGAAATCCACTATCATCTCCACTGTCTTGAATGCATTCAGCTCTAGGTTGTTTTGACTGCATCAGGCAGCCAGCTGAGAAACCTCCTTTCTGTAACGTGTATAAAAACAAACAAACAAACAAAAAACAACAAAGAAGATATGTTCATGACATCCTTTAATTCTCACATATACTCACATGGACCTCAACAGTTAACACAACACCCTCAATAATGGTGACAATTAAAACATTTTTATAAAATCTAAAAGAATGTTAAGATGAACTCTTCAGACGATTCACTAAACAATTAACAATGAGTTACACAGTACTATAGGCCTACGTCTTAAAAAGTCTCGTATGGGTTAAATATGGAATTTCTTTTTAGGTGTCAGGTCTTTACAATGAACTTATTATTTTCACGCTAGCAGTCAACAGTGAATCTTGGTTTAGTCCTCAGTTAGGCCTGAAAATTCAGCACTTCCTTGACAAACACTGAATTGCTATTTTGGCAAGTCTGTAAGCAAGCATATATATATATATATGTATATACAAAACAAATCATTCAGATGTGTTAGTTTACATTTTGAGGTCAAAGTGCACATGAGCTTTTATTCTGCAGGTCAGAGATCTATCTTCATAGACACCGTATTCTGTCCTTTCCTGTCATCTAGTGGACAAATCTGAGTATGCATCTTCTGATTTCAGCCACAATAACTAATGATCCAACAGTCCAATATCTTTATTTCAGTGAGTTTTATACTATTTTTTATTCTGTATCCATTTTAAAAGATATATATTTTTGTTTGGAGTCTTATTAAGTATAAACTCAAAAATATCGTTTTCTTGATGCAATAGCTGCTAAAAGGATATTATTTTTTATATTAAATGAATTGCAAAAGCAGCAGGTTCATTTCAAAATGTCTTAGTTTTGCTATATTATTTTATGTATATTCTGAAATTAAATAATGAAGCCATAATTGATAGACATAATTTGTCTTGATATACAGCACAGGTGCAAAATACAGTGCCCTTTCTGTACATTAGAATACATGTACAGTGCAAAAACAAATGTCATAAAAAATGTGCCTTTTGTCATTCAATTTATTTTAAAAATCTTTATTTTTAAATGGTTCTCTATAGTCAGATGTAAAAAGGCTAGAAATATAAAAAGGGCCTTCTTTTGGATTTAATAATTGTTCAAACCTCTATTTTGTTTGTACTTTCTAAGTTTTGAGAGAAAATGAATACAATTCAATAAAATGAATACAATGGAATATTCACGATGAATAAAAAAACATGTCAATTATAAATCCAGAACATTTCAGATAAATTTCCTTGTAAAATAACTATAATATAAATGAAAAGTGCCTCATTTTTCAGAAGAAATGTGAATTTCATTAACCGTTTACCTAATTTCTATCGATCTCTTGTGACACTTTTGGCTTTCTAAGCATCTTCACTAACTTGTCTCTCAGTTCGTCTGTCTTTAAGCTGTAGATGATGGGGTTCAGCATTGGGGGGAGAGTTACAGATACTGTCAAAACAGCTGTAAAAACATCAACATTCTGAACTAATCGCAGGTTCCCTAGTACATACGCCAGGATGACTGGAATGTAATAGATCAGGACCAGCAGCAGGTGGTTGAGACAGGTGTGAAAGGCCTTCCAGCGCTGTGCTATGGATGCAATCCGCAGCACTGCCACCACCACTATCACATAGGTGAGAATAATAAACACCAAGGGGCCCAACAAAGTCACCAGCGTCTTGGCTGTAGCCAGTTTTCTGTTGTAGGAAATGTCTGCACAGGCCAATATGTAGACAGGACCGTGCTCGCAACAGCAGCTTCGGACCTCTCGGGAGCCGCAGTACGGCAGCCTGGCAGCGAGAGTGACTGGGAAAATATCTAGCAGAAAAACCAGAGACCAAATCCCTGCTATTATGAGCATCATCCTCAAATTGGTGTTAATGGTGGGGTATCGCAGGGGCCAGCAAATGGCAACCAGGCGGTCATAAGCCAGGAGAGCGAGAGAGAACGATTCCATGTCGCCAAAGAAATGCATGAAAAACATTTGAGAGAAGCATGTTCCAAATGCAACCCTGTTCTGGTTGAACACAAAGACGGGCACCATTTGAGGGATGATAACACTGTTCATTGAAATGTCGACTATGGCTAGATTGCACACAGCGAGATATTTGGGGTTGTGTAGACTGGAGTTCATTAGGACGATGGCCAGTAAAGCAACATTACCAAGCAAAGTGATGATGTAGATAGTCGACAAGGCCAAAATAAGATAGTTTTTGTTGGCCAAAGTGCGGAAGCCAACTAGATAAAATCCATCATCGATAGCATTCGTTGTATTACTGAGGACAACTGAAAAATTCATTTGAGCTCCTGTGAATCTGAGAGAGAAAAGGTTGTAAGAAGTTTTTAGATCATTTTACAATAGGCTTCAAGAGAAAAGCATTTGTTAAAATGGACATACAATAACAAATATTTTGTCCCAAGAAATAACATAGATTACATTTTTTCTCTTTAAGTTGCATAAAACCAACAGTATATTGATCCCATATCTTCATAGTTTCATAAATAGAATAGCAATATGACACATTGAAAACCCTGTAAATTGACAACTGGCAAATTAACACAAAACAAAAAGAATCCCCACCAATTTGTCTCGAAACTGGCTTTGGTCTGAAATCCTACAGAGCTCCAGCAGGAAGAGGTCCGTTTATAAAGCTTTTAAACAGTCAATTGGGTCTCATTAACTATTGTTGTGCAAACAAAGAAATCATTAGATTTTTTTCATGCTTTACTAATTGAGAAAAAAATTCTCATGAGTATTTCATTAGTAGAGTTATTATGTCTAAACACAGCTTTTGTTCAAATAGTGAGGGTGTAGTGGGTATGAAGGAGTCTTTACATTTTGGGTGATTAAATCTGGCCCACAGAGACAAAGAAAAAAACAAATATTTTGTTCTCAGTAACTCTTTCCTTTTCTTTCCAGTAAAGGAAAGATGTCATCATCCTCCAATCAAACAACACACTTTACTGTTAGAAAAACCCCATTGTACTCACCGCTGAAGCAGAATGCATAAAATTACGACTCCAAGCATAGTTCTATTGGATATTTGCTTTTATTGAATAAGACAAACTGTTCAACAGCAGTATTTTTTTAAGCTGGGGACACGACCAGCCGAAACATCGGACTGGACTCAACACACTCTGACACTCTTTCAGTCGTCTAGTCAGGGAGAAGCACAAGCGAGTCAGTCGACTACACGACACATTAAAAGCTTTGTGAGGACGGCTACATAAAGGGATTGTTCCCCTAAATGTGAAAATTCTGTCATCATTTACTCACCCTTTTGATTTGCATTGGATTTGTGTCTATACAATAGAAGTCAGTCACCATTATTCTGTTACCCACATTCTTCAAAATGTCTTCTTTTGTGTTCTGCAAAAGAAAGAAAGTCATACAGATTTGAAATGATAATAGGGTGAGTAAATGATGACAGAATTCTGATTTTTGGGTGAACTATTACTTAAAGTTTTTTTTAACTAGAATAAGTAGGCCACTTCACAACTTTGTCTAAAGATTGTAAAGACCAGTCAGTCATCACAACCAAATTACATTGATTGTTTTGTTTGGAAATCTTGTCAGACTTTGTTTCATGTCATACCAGTAGAAAAAAGTCTCATACAGTCCATAAATCTGATATAAGTATATTTTATTTAACAATTATAAAGTATAGTATAGTTATATAAAACTATACTGTACATAGTTACATTGTGTGGATATACTGTATGTTTTTATTCACTGAAGAAAATGGCCTCAATTCACTTAATTAAAGGATACTTCTATAAATAAAAATTCTGTCATGAAGGGCGTATATGCACACGGGGCGATGGCGTACTTCCACTAAAATCTCAGCCAGCTAAGGCACTTCCGCTCTTGTAGCTCTGAAGTAAATTTTCACCTAGAGAACACGATGTGAAAACGTTCAAATGTCAGCGAACAGACAGCACAACGGCTGAACATTGCTATGTTCCTTTGCAGTGTTGGGTGTAACTAGTTACTAAGTAATTAGTTACTGTAATTTAATTACTTTTCCCTTGGAAAAGTAAAGTAAGGGATTACTCTGATTTTTTCTGTAATTTAATTACAGTTACTTTTGATGTAATTAAACTAAATACTCTGTGTAAAATGTGTGTGTGCAATGGTGGAATTGACATCAAAATTCAAAGTCTAACTTTAAAATCAATGCTTTAATGTATAATTCTCACATTTGTAATACTTTAGTCAGTTAAAACTACTTTATGCAGTTTAATATTATTTATTTGAATGAATTAAAAGAGCCATTTCATGTCTATCCTTGAATCACTTAACTAATCAAGGTTGATATAGGATATAGAAAGTAATTAGTAATAAGTAACTAAATACTTCTTGGAGAGAGTAATTTGTACAGTAATCTAATTACACTATAGAATATGTAATTAGTAACTAGTAATTAATTACTTTTTCAGAGTAACTTACCCAACACTGTTCCTTTGTGATCATACCTCGAGTAAGTGCAAAAGTTTATGTAGCTTTTTCTCATATTTATGAATGTAGCTTAAAATGGATAGCCTGAAGCGCTTCTCCTTTTTGGTGTGCATCTTGAAGTGACCAAGTAAAAAACGTCATTGTTCCCTAGACGCAATGTGCACCGGATGTAACTGAGCTGGCTGAGATTTTAGCTGAAGTACGTCATTGCTCTGTGTACATAAACCCCCTTACCCCAACCAGCACCCCCCCCCCCAGATGTTTCAAATTTGTATCAATTTCTTTGCTCTGCTGAACACAAAAAAAGATATTTGGAAAAATGTTAGCAGCTGACATATCTGGGACACCATGACTACCATAGGAAAAAATAGTAGTCAAAGGTACCCTAGAACTGTTTGCTTTCCTAGATACTTCAATTTATAGGTTTGGAACAACTTGAGGGTGAGTAAATGATGACGCAATTTTCACAATTTTGGTGTTTTTAAGAGGTTGTGCAAATAAGCAGAGCATTTGCGGACAATAAGCTTATTTAAAACAATGTTGCTTTGATCAGAAGGCATTACACTGGAAATGTTAATGCTAAATGATCAGCTTTTACTTAGTTTAAACAAAGTTATGATTCGCTTGTATGTGCTGTTGTGGTATGTGCAGTTGATATGTAGTTCTGTCAGGAGGACCCCGGTCGTCAAATATTTAAACAATAGCGAGTAGGCAATTCTGTCCAGAAATGTTTTATGTCATGCTGGTTAGAAGTTTCTTAACATCCTGATAGCAATCAATAGGTAAAGTGATACATTGGTATTTCTATAATTATATATCGTTTGTGAAAGGCGTAGGACCAAAAAACGTTTTTTTGCATCCCACTGTGCACCCGTTCACGCAGACATCAAACGTCATGTGCGATGTGCAGGCACTAGGCAGTGGGACAATTGCGGACAGAGAGCAAGCACCTGGAAATGTTCCTCCTAAACCGACCACAAGGGCAGTTCCAAAGAAGCATCCAAAAGAAAGACAGTTCTTGAAACAGCCACTATTAAAAAACAACTTGATCAAAAATGAGGTCAAACCAGAGTAAACATCGGTGTTGCTTTTGCACGCTGGAGACAACTGCGAGAGGTTAAGTGTTTTACAGATGATGCCACGCATGCAGTGTTTCTTCTAGACAGGTACAGTTTGATCCGATTATGATGGGTTTTGATAATAACGTTACTTATGTAGTTTGTGTACGTTTTACGCGCTAGCGTAACCCAGCATGTAATCGGGAACTGTTTGTTTTCAAAGTTACGAGCAAACTACAACATCCACAGCTTATGGTCTGTGCGAGCTCACGTGTTTTGGGTGAGGCGTGGCTATGATGGTGATACGCCCTTTTCACATAACGTCACGCATCTTCCGTTCTGCCGCGAAGCAGTGTATCGTAACTTCCGTTAGCACTCCAGTTCATAATGTGGCGGTAATGCACCTATAAGCTGGTTTGCCGAACCGCCAGTAAAACTCAAGAAGAAGAAGCTACTTCCGCTATAGCGCCTTAGAGTTTACAAAGTCCCTTGCACATCTGCCACAAATACGGCTAGATGATGTACAACGTCTTGCAGACAAATTTTTGCTAACGACAAGATCAAAGCTAGAGAAAGGATACAAATTCTTCGTTGAACAGTACCTGTTTGATTATGAAGGTAAGTGTTTTATTTTATTTTCTTTTTGTGTTAGCGAAGGTGCTAGGATAAGTACTTGAATACGTGTTTTGTCAGTTTTTTTTCCACTGTTGTTAAATTCCAGCACGACGGCAAAACAGAAGTTCTTCTTCTTGTTTGTTGCAAGACGGATGTTATGATACACTGCTTTGCGAAAAGGCGGAAGTTGAGTGACGTCATTGTGAAAAGGGCCTATTCGCGAGAGGGAGGGGTCGTATGATTGCACTGCTAGCAGGCTAACGTTAGCCATTTCCAAATGATCTAGGCCGTTTCTTAATACCAAGTTCGCAGAGTCCGGACTTGCGTTCTTCCAAGATCAGACTTGGCAAGTTCGACTCAGAAGAATGAACTCCCGAAGACGCAAGGAGGCAAGTCCAGTTATTTTACAAATGGAACAGCAGCGTACTTGATAGCGCAGCTCATCACCTCATGCTTCAATCAGCGTCATTGTATATCTTTTCGTTTTTTATTTTTAATGTACATATTAAATGTAATTAGCAAAACGTGTGTAATACGATATTATACAGCTGCCTCTTTTGTATTTTAAAACTATTAAACATTAATATGTGGTTCATGCAATATTTGCCTACTCTGATTATATTCATTTCATTTGAAATAAAATTGAATATCAAACAACGGACTCTTCTCGTTTTCAATTCAAATAAAAAAAGCGGGAAAGACGATGGTGGGAAAGTGCTCGACGTTACGAGGAAAAATTAGACACAGAAAAAAAGGAAAGTGAAATAAGTAAAAGAATCAATCAATCATATTGAGAAACGGCCCTACTCAGCCTTTAAAGTCACCATGAAACGGAAGTTGCGAATGACTTATTTTCCGCATCGTGACGTGTATCCGAGTGAAACGGCTTCTGAAATTAGAAAAAATGTAGGGCGGGGCTTTATTTTGCCTTTGTTGTAAATTGGGCCTGGAGGGGAGGGCTAAAAATGCCTGGCCATTGGACAGTCAGTATAGTTCTACCACTTTTTTGTTGCTGACGTCATGTGGTGAAAAGTTGTTGTTGAGAGGGCGAGAGGAGCTTAATGTTTTTGATTAAAGATTAGAAGTGCAGATTAATTAAATAAAAGAATTATGGTGTGCACCGATAAATCATTTATAATAATCACTGCAACACTGTGTAAAACACTTTTTTCCCTGTTTGATTGCATGGTGACTTTAAGGTTGGTGGAATAAAACCGTTCTGGGCAAACTCTCCGCCTGTCTTTGCAGCCTTGCATGGACAGAGCGGGAGCGCAGCAATACATGTCCCCCCTACCTGGGGAACCAGAACAGCTCATGATGCCTAACAGGATTAAATTAAAATTATCTGACAGAAACAGACAGGGATGGAGGTGGGTTTTGAGTGCGGCACGATTAAGGAGCAAAGAAAGGCAAATTAAATAGGATGCATGCAGTCTAGTACGTGTTGTATGAATGTTGGTTAATGTTGATTAGCTGCACCTGATGTGATTGGCTGATGCAATCTAGACTCATATGTGACCTGCCAGAACTGATTTAACCATTTCTATAAACTATGTGCAAACATGAAGCAGGGAATGTCTTTTGCCTCTAAAATATTTGTCTAATTGTGTCTACATTCACTCCAATATAATTTATTTTCCCGATATACTATGGCAGTAAATGGGGGATGAGATCTGTTTGGTGACTGACATTCTTACAAATATCTTCCTTTGTGTTTAGCAGAGCAAAGACATTTATACACGTTTGGAACGATCTGAGGGGTGAGTAAATGATGACAGAATTTTCATTTTTGGGTGAACTATCACTTTAAGCCATACAGTACAAAGGCCACATAAAATCTCAAGACATGTTTAGTATTGATGAGAGAGGTCTTATGTAAAATGTACACTAAAGAAACATCTGGCCAAAAATAAATTATTTTAGTGTTGGTTGTTGGGCCTATAAGGCCTAAATATATGAAGCAGTTTTACAAAATAGGCCCATAGACATTTCTGATGTAACTTGATTATATTTGTAATATAAATATACACATTTATTATACTCCCTATTTAACTTTGTTCCCTTTTCTCATGCGTATCCCTTAGGGACTCATTATCTTGTTTTGACAGACCCGGGATTCCCAAGAGCCACTATAGAAACAAACAAAGTACATTCATTAAACTAATGAACATTACATAGTACTGTTGCTACAGTATACAAAAGGTTGACAGCAACAATAACACTTAACAGGTCTCCTGATAATTAAATGAGTACTTGATGAAACACTGTTTTGTTTTAGTAAGCAATCACATGACTCCGATGTGCAGCATAATGGAGAGAAGTGAGTTTCTTAACAATGTAACAATCTAACTTTCTTTTGTAATGTAAACTACTCATCTTCTCTGTAATTTTTTTAGGTTAAAGCTGCTTTGAAACAATGCAACATTGTAGAAATTAACGCCATTAATAAATAATCTTTAAAAACTATTTTACATTATAAGACAGGACAGTATGTTGTCTTTGCTAAAGGAACAATACAGGGTTTTTAGGAGGATATATTATATCCTTTATAGAGGATAAAATATATACAAAACTATTTCTCCAGAGGTGTATAAAGACCTTACGTAATGAGCCGTTATGTTTGTAATACCTTAGAATAAGCTGTTTATATCTACATACAGAGCGGACCTACATACATTGAATTTGCCGCCACGTTTTGTACAGCAGCCCTAAACGGACAAACAACTGTAAAACACATGTTTCCTCTCCCCTGCGGTATCCACCTTATTTTTGAACACGGAACTAACCGATGTGACATACTTCCTTTTTGTGTTAAGACTTCCATATTATTAGCCGGCCGGTGGAAAACAATAGAAGTGTGTCGCCGTGGGAGCACGCTCAAAACGCTTTTAAAACAGCTCTGATTAATATTTTTCACACCCGCAATGTATTACACAGTGGGAGGATGAAGTGACCTGATATATCTTATAAGGATTTATTCAATTACTTCGTATTTTCGACACGCAACCATAAAAGCACAGACGTACCAGTAACGTTACATGCACAGTGGGAAAGTCAAAGGTTACATATTAGCAGCATTAGCACGGGATTAATATTATCTGGGGACCACGTGTGATTTATAAATTACCTCCCCACATCTGTATTTCATGTGGCGCATTCGCACATGATAAGTGAAGCCTGTGATTTTACTCAAATTTACTGACTTATTTCCCGGATGTGATGGCAAGGCTTTGCATATAGGGATGGGCATTTTTGATCATATTTAATTTCGAGTACTGGACAGGTTTGATAAACGAGTACTCGATTAATTGGGGGCGGGGCGGGGTGTGTCCCCATACCATGGTGACAATGAAAAGATTTTAATTACAACACTGATACGAAAATTTATGTTAATACAACTATAAGATTGAGTAAATAATTAAATCGACACTGTTAGCTTATTAAAAATTCACTATCAATGTTTTTTAAAATAAAGTAACGTTAAACATTTAAAAGAAATATCAGCGTGAGATGAAACGTCATCTTTGCCTGTCACATTTCTGTCAGTGTCTGACGGTGAAGTCTCTTATGCTCGTCTGGCATGTCTTGTCTGATAGTAGTGGTCTCACCTGACATTTTGTGTCCAAATATACTTTTGTAGAGCAGGGTGAGCGTTTTTAATCCATTCTTATGAACTTCAGCGCACGTTCACGTGGAGCTCGCTGAGAAGAGGAATGCTCGCTTTGCTCCAACAGCACAACACGAGCTCAGCTTCCATGGGAATGGATTGAAAACGCTCGCCCTGCCCCGCGAGTGGCGCGAATACAACACTAACCCATTATAAACAGAAATTCTGTGCCCACTGGATGCAGTGCAAAGAGACACAACAAACTTCAAGTTTATTTTTGCTTTCGCCATGTTGCATCTCGCCGCTCGCGTGCGGTGTAACGTTAGACAGAGTCAGGGGCGGATTTACCATTAGGCAAAGGTAGGCAAACGCCTGAGGCCCTGAGCTACCAGGGGCCCCCAAAAGGAAGGGGTGGACTTAACCAATAAGCCATGTCAGCAGGTACGTAGAGCCCCAAGTAATCATCAAAATAGTCGGGATAACCCTGTTAACGTTTTACGTTATTACATCTGTACGAAGGCACTCCCCCCATTATAGATTAGAGTGGACCATTCCATTGGCACCGTATATGCGCGAGACGAGTTCGACACTAGCTAGAGAAAGTTAACGCAGCGGCGGAATTAGTAGAACTGCCCACAGCGAGAGTGTCATTGTGTGGTACATTAGCTGCAAAACGAAGTAAAAGTCGCAGGGAAATAAAACAACAAAGAAACGCAGCTACACCAGCGGAGAGGAAAAAAGACGATTTACAAAAGATTGTTGCCAAAGTCTCTGCTTTTTCCCCACACAAACTCCACCGCTGCTCCTACAGCAGCAGCGCCTCTCTCTCCCACCAGACACAGCACTCTCCCAGCCACAAGCAATGATAATGTGCCGGTGAGTATTTCTCCATGAACACCGACAACACACTTATAATGACTGACGACCAAAACATCTGTCAAACAAAGAGCGCAAATATGGTAATTTGTGGGGGAATTTTTACTTTACAAATTACAGACATGGCCAATTCGCAAGGGATTAAGAACACAGACAACCTCTGCAATTATTACAAATGACTAGAGGTAATACTAATCCAGTGCGAATAGGGCTATCAGGGCATATCAAGCGATCTCTAACAAAGCAATAGTTATGCATAATACAAAAATGTTTTACATAAGATTGTTAGGAGAGGGCCAGTTCAAAGGTAGAACGGTTTGACTCCGCTGCGCAGACCGATGGGCACATAAAGACATAATATAATAACGTCAGTGCAGTGCTAACGATTCATACTGTACGCACTAGTACAGACATTTGGTCACATTTAAATGCATGAAAGGTCGTTAACCACAAAAAGCACGGAGAGAGGACACACTTTGTATATAGTAATCCCAGTTCAGGGTTTTTCCTGCATAAAGAAATTGGAGGCGGCCGCCTCAATCAATTTCGTGCCGCCTTAGACTCTCGTCAAAAATATGTCGAGTGTCTTCACAAAAAACACTGCGTGCATTATTAAACAGATTGTCATTTGTAACTGCAGTTACGAAACAATGGAGGCGCTGTTTCGTTACCAGCAGTGAGACGCTGAAGAGTTCAGTAAAAGAGCTATATTAGGAGCTGTATTATCTGTGTTTCACGGCTGTTCAGGAGTTTTACGTTCAATTTACATTTTCTTGAATTTCTTGAAAAGATTTCCTATATTAACTTGCTGTACATCATTATAAAGTTTTTAGCTGTGAAGTTGGCTCGTTGAATCAGCGTTATTCTGTACACAGCGAGTTCGCCAGAATGAACGCACATTGCGATCAGAACGACTCGCAAACAAATGACTCCTTTGAACCAATTTGTTTACACAGAATGTAAGAGATCAGTGAATCGTTCAAAGCTCAGTGAACTACAAGAGAACGTAGGGTGTGAATGAGCTTTGCTCATTTAGTTAGAGTGGTTACTCTCAGGGGCAGTCGTGGCCTAATGGTTAGAGAGTCGGACTCGTACCTGTCAGCATTTGAGACCCGTGATCGCCAACCGGACAGAAGATCACCGCGATCGCGGGTCTCAAATGTTACGAGAGTTTCTGTGATAAATAAACAAACGGGAGACTCTCGGCCAAATTGACAGTGTTGGCAGACTTATGGATATGACACAGCACCCTAAATAATATCAAAAGACTTCAAAACAACCTCCATTATTCGCAAACGGTGGATAAAACCTTGAAAAATCATATATGAGCCCGCCAAATCACAGAGATGCCGATTCGCACGGGACTAATATTATCACAGGACCTCCGTGTTCGTCAAAATATGGTAATTTGTGGGGGAATTTTTACTTTACAAATTACAGACATGGCCAATTCGCAAGGGATTAAGAACACAGACAACCTCTGCAATTATTACAAATGACTAGAGGTAATACTAATCAAGTGCGAATAGGGCTATCAGGGCATATCAAGCGATCTCTAACAAAGCAATAGTTATGCATAATACAAAAATGTTTTACATAAGATTGCTGCGCCATTCCTACAGTATTGACGGCACAGCACTGCTTTTTCATGTTAGTCTCTCCGCAAATCCAGAGTCGATATGTGCCTTGTTCACAAAGGAGTCTGCAGTGAAATAAAGCGAACAAACGCTCAATGTTTTACCCACGTGAGCTGGAACGTCTTTAAAAATAAACTTCAACCACGCATTACTAATGTCGGAATCCGAAGGAAAGTTATGAAGCAACTGTGTTCTTCCATAACCAGGCACTGACTGCACAATATTTTGCAATCTTTAATGGCATGTTTATTGCTTGCTCGCTCTATCTGGTTCCGCGCAACTTGTGTTACTTCAGTACTGTCATGCGCAAACCAGTGGGCGGGACTAGAGAGGTAGTCATTGATATTCTTCTGTGGAGGCGTTGTTCAACCTGATAAGTGCATTCCAGGACCTGGCATTCGCTGGGCCTGGTGTCAATAACAGTTGTAATTTCAGAAACAAGGGCACTTTCAGTTCTGACACTTACAGGATGTTCACCTGAATACGATTCCCTCTCATATAACAAAAGCTCGGGGATCTGAATCAAAGCAACCTCCTCGGGGGTGATTTTTAGACAATCTTTCTCTCCAACGTCTCTCTGCTGGAAAGTATCTCCATAGATATCTATGAGTATCACCGCTAAAAGCCTTAGTACCGCAGGTCCTAATGCGTCTCTGCTGGAAAGTCTTTATAATATTAACACAGGTCCTAGCTCCTGCCTGAATTTTATCCTTCTTTTATACTTAAGATCCACAGACCTTTTATTTTATGTAATAAATAAGACATCGCTCTTTCTACAGTCTTTCTAATGCCCGCATGATCTCTTCCCTACGTCAACATGAGAAGACACACACTGTCTCAGCCGACGACATCTTTTTGTACTGTGGTGGCCACTGTCGTGTTTGAATCGAGAGATTCGTTGCAAATCTATAATACAACGCTAGTGGCCACTGTAAATAAAAAACTGCGCCTTTAATATATGATTTGACATCCATTGATAAGGAGCATTCATAAGTCATCACAGTGTCAGTACATTGATATTTCCTATAAAATATCTATTTACAGTTCTGCTACTGTAATAATGTTTAGTATTGCTTGTGAGGGACCCACAACAAAGGTTGCATGTAAACATTACTTGTTTAAGAAAGAATAAAATATATTTAATAATATGACCTCATTTATATTTATACATAGTTTTGAATCATACAAAAATGTTGGACAGGTTTGAGTGTGGTCTGAATGGAGCACATCCATATTCTGTGACAATGGTACCATTGAAAAAAAATAGTTAAGGTTTCCATCTTGTGGTCAACAACTGGAATTTTTTAAAATGTATTTTAGGGATAGTTTACCCAAAAATGAGAATTCTTTCATCATTTATTCACCCTCAAAATGTGTATGACTTGTGCAGAACACAAAAGAAAAATATTTTAAGCAACCTTATTAAACAAACAACAGTGCACCTGCTTGACTTCCATTGTTTGGACGCAACCACTATAAGACATATCTTTTCAATATTCTTTTGTATTCCATTTAAGAAAGAAACGCATACAGGTTTTGAATGACATGAGGATGAATAAATTGTGTCAGAATTGTTATTTTAGGGTGAAATAATCCTTTATGAATGGCTATCAAACCTGCCTAGGAAACCATTCAGATAAGTAAATATAGCAATATAAACGTCTTTTGGCAGTTGTTAACTTTGATTTGACACCGGAAAATAATTGGGCTAGTTTTCATTCCCTTTGGGCGGGTTTTGAGGGGTCATTGGGCTGCTTTCAGGAAGCTAGTTAGCAAGATCCCTGTGACCATCAGCAATGACAAGGTATGCTAACGTTTACACAATGACTAGCTAGAATTCTATATAATCTAGTTCAGTGATGGGATGGGACTATTTTGTATTTAAATACCTTTGAAAAAAATAATTGTATTTTGTATTTAAATGTGTTTAATTTTTGTATTTTCAAACTAAAATACTTTTTGCCAATCAACCTCCGTATTAGACTGCATGGATGGGCAGTGTTTCAAATAAATCCNAATTCGCAAGGGATTAAGAACACAGACAACCTCTGCAATTATTACAAATGACTAGAGGTAATACTAATCAAGTGCGAATAGGGCTATCAGGGCATATCAAGCGATCTCTAACAAAGCAATAGTTATGCATAATACAAAAATGTTTTACATAAGATTGCTGCGCCATTCCTACAGTATTGACGGCACAGCACTGCTTTTTCATGTTAGTCTCTCCGCAAATCCAGAGTCGATATGTGCCTTGTTCACAAAGGAGTCTGCAGTGAAATAAAGCGAACAAACGCTCAATGTTTTACCCACGTGAGCTGGAACGTCTTTAAAAATAAACTTCAACCACGCATTACTAATGTCGGAATCCGAAGGAAAGTTATGAAGCAACTGTGTTCTTCCATAACCAGGCACTGACTGCACAATATTTTGCAATCTTTAATGGCATGTTTATTGCTTGCTCGCTCTATCTGGTTCCGCGCAACTTGTGTTACTTCAGTACTGTCATGCGCAAACCAGTGGGCGGGACTAGAGAGGTAGTCATTGATATTCTTCTGTGGAGGCGTTGTTCAACCTGATAAGTGCATTCCAGGACCTGGCATTCGCTGGGCCTGGTGTCAATAACAGTTGTAATTTCAGAAACAAGGGCACTTTCAGTTCTGACACTTACAGGATGTTCACCTGAATACGATTCCCTCTCATATAACAAAAGCTCGGGGATCTGAATCAAAGCAACCTCCTCGGGGGTGATTTTTAGACAATCTTTCTCTCCAACGTCTCTCTGCTGGAAAGTATCTCCATAGATATCTATGAGTATCACCGCTAAAAGCCTTAGTACCGCAGGTCCTAATGCGTCTCTGCTGGAAAGTCTTTATAATATTAACACAGGTCCTAGCTATAATACAACGCTAGTGGCCACTGTAAATAAAAAACTGCGCCTTTAATATATGATTTGACATCCATTGATAAGGAGCATTCATAAGTCATCACAGTGTCAGTAAATTGATATTTCCTATAAAATATCTATTTACAGTTCTGCTACTGTAATAATGTATAGTATTGCTTGTGAGGGACCCACAACAAAGGTTGCATGTAAACATTACTTGTTTAAGAAAGAATAAAATATATTTAATAATATAACCTCATTTATATTTATACATAGTTTTGAATCATACAAAAATGTTGGACAGGTTTGAGTGTGGTCTGAATGGAGCACATCCATATTCTGTGACAATGGTACCATTGAAAAAAAATAGTTAAGGTTTCCATCTTGTGGTCAACAACTGGAATTTTTTTTAATGTATTTTAGGGATAGTTTACCCAAAAATGAGAATTCTTTCATCATTTATTCACCCTCAAAATGTGTATGACTTGTGCAGAACACAAAAGAAAAATATTTTAAGCAACCTTATTAAACAAACAACAGTGCACCTGCTTGACTTCCATTGTTTGGACGCAACCACTATAAGACATATCTTTTCAATATTCTTTTGTATTCCATTTAAGAAAGAAACGCATACAGGATTTGAATGACATGAGGATGAATAAATTGTGTCAGAATTGTTATTTTAGGGTGAAATAATCCTTTATGAATGGCTATCAAACCTGCCTAGGAAACCATTCAGATAAGTAAATATAGCAATATAAACGTCTTTTGGCAGTTGTTAACTTTGATTTGACACCGGAAAATAATTGGGCTAGTTTTCATTCCCTTTGGGCGGGTTTTGAGGGGTCATTGGGCTGCTTTCAGGAAGCTAGTTAGCAAGATCCCTGTGACCATCAGCAATGACAAGGTATGCTAACGTTTACACAATGACTAGCTAGAATTCTATATAATCTAGTTCAGTGATGGGATGGGACTATTTTGTATTTAAATACCTTTGAAAAAAATAATTGTATTTTGTATTTAAATGTGTTTAATTTTTGTATTTTCAAACTAAAATACTTTTTGCCAATCAACCTCCGTATTAGACTGCATGGATGGGCAGTGTTTCAAATACATCCATTTGAAATACAAAATACTATTATTTTGTAATAGTATTTTGAATTTAAATGCATTTAATCTAGTATTTTTTTGTATTTGTGTATAGCCTAGTTAATTCAAGAAATCAGCAGTCTAAAGAGGTTGATTGGCAAAAAGTATTTTGTATTTTGAAAATACAAAAACTTATTTTAGAATGTTAAGTTCTACTTCTGTAGTTATTTCGGTGAAAGTAACTCAAAAGTAATACAGGAGTCATGTAACGTATTACAATTCTGAGACAGTAATATTGTAAGGTAAGGGATTACTTTTAAATAACAGTAGCAAGTAATCTGTAATGTATTACAGTTTGGAAGTAACTTGCACAACACTGGTCATGTCTGCACAGACCAGCTGCACCAGGAAAGAATTGTCACAGTATGTATGAGTGAGGTAAGACCTACAATGAGGCAGACGCAACAACAAAATAAAAAGAACACCTATGAGTGCCCAATTAGAAAGCCAAACCAACAGATGATTTTCACAAGATGACTATTGCTAAATGGTGTTGTATCTCATTGGCTGGCAGATGGCGACATATCTGTCATATGCCATAGCAGTCAAAATGAACACGGAAGCTAAGACACAGGCGGAGAACGTTATGGTCCTGGTGTCAAAGAGGAGCCTCTGCATGATATGTGGGAACAGGGATGTGGAACCAGTGAGTTCATTAATAGGCTAATTTATCTGCAGAATGTGCATGGGATGATGACGAGACTTATTGCATATGATGGTAAACAGGAGGAGGGAGTTGCAGAACAATATGATGGTATAATTCAAAGCGGCGAAGACAAATGCAGTGATGGCACTCTCGGGGGGCAGGTCAAAGCTTTGAAGCTTTTGCAGTGATGACACATTGTAGATCTGTCTGGTGGGTGAATGTTCATTTTGAGCTTATATAGAGTCTGTGATGTGAGCACCTGACGTCAGTGTCATCTGAATCAGTCAATAGCTGTGTTCCAGTCGAGGGCTGCGTCCTTTGAAAGGCTGCATTTTAAGACCGATTGCGTCACAGCAGCGCGACCGAAGTCTGGTAAGGCTGTCCCGATTCAAAGGTTGCTTCAAATGCAGCCCCAAACTGCGGCCTTATTTCCACGGTTTTTTAAAGTCACCATGAAACGGAAGTTGCGATTGACTTATTTTCCGTATCATGACGTGTATCCGAGTGAAACGGCTTCTGAAATTAGAAAAAAAGATGTAAAGGCTTTATTTTGCCCTTCCCTTTTTGATTGGTTTGTTGTAAGTTGGGCATGCAGGGGAGGGCTAAAAATGCCTGGCCATTGGACAGTCAGTATAGTCCTATACCTCTTTTTTGTTTGCTGACGTCATGTGGTGAAGAGTTGTTGTTGAGAGGAGGAGAGGAGCTTAACATTTTTGATTAAAGATTACAAGTGCAAATTAATTTAAAAATAAAAAATGGTGTGCACAGATAAAACATTTATAATAATCACTGCAACACTGTGTAAAACACTTAGAATTTTCCTGTTTGATTGCAGTGACTTTAGGGATAGAATGAATGTATAGTTCACAGCTTTGGCTATCCAGAGATTCATTGCGCTAATGCGCGCCTGTAACGGCTTGAAAATTTTAGATTATCAGTCAAAACTTGAGTTAAATAAAAGTATGTATGTAATTCACAAGAACGGTCCATTTCAATGGTTTAATAATATTATATATGATTTTGTTAATTAACATTATTGGTTGGTTAATTTAATATACTGTTGGGCTGTTTTAATCTTTTCTGGCTCCGTATTAAAAGTCAGAAACATCTCTGCTGTGTGCTGCTGCTGTCACCACGCAACAGGAGATGCAGCAGGTGACGCAATTATGAATCCTCCGCAAGGCCGTCTCATTTCAGTTCACTTCTTGGACTTTTGAGGCTGCGTGCTTTGAAGGCTTCGTTTTTAAGTCCCCGAATTGGGACAGCTAATGAAATCGTAAGAGGTATCGCTTCCATAGCTAAAACAATAACTGGAGCATTTTAATGTAACCTTAAATGTAAGACTTGAAGGTAGACTTTCGATAAACTGGTAGAGTCACATACTGTGTATGTATACTGTAGTTTACCTTTACTGATCCAGTAAACTGATATCAATCTGTAAACTGTGAGATGTTGCGTTGGGAAACAGATGCTGGCCTTATATAATTTCTTGACTTTAAACAATATTTCTTAATGCAAAGCGAAATCATGAAATCAAAGGATAAAAACAAAACTTGATGTAAAAAGCGGAATCTGGCAAATTTAGAACGTCAATCAAAAACTAGTGCTGAACAGCCAACAAGTGACAACCCGGCAAAATAAAAGTCTGTTTAACTTGAATAAATAATGAAAAAAATTCTGTAGTATATTGCTTATATATACGTATTATTATTTATTAATTTACTTATATATAGGCTACTTACTTATATATTATTTAATATATTACTTATTAATTTATATTGATGCTCACAATTTTATTTTCATCCTTTTTTTAAAACACGTGGCATTGAATATCAAAGAGAAAACTGCTTAAATAAACATCAAAGCAAGGACTGAATTACATGAATCATCTTCTACTTAAAGCCAAATACATTTGGCGGTCTTTATTTACTTCAGGTGAATTAGTGGACATGGCAGTGGCAGAACAACAATAATGCTTAGCCCCTAATTTCTATTGAGATATTATATATTACATTCATTTTTATTTATTTGTCAAATTTCTATTACTGTTTGCATTGGTTTTGTCCTACCAAGTTATTAGCATAGCATTAAAGCTCAATTGAGATTATCTTAACTACAGTTAAACAACTTCTCTAATTCTCCTGCAAAATTACTTAAAGCGCCATATAATGCTCCTGGAACAACAAAATAAGGAAAGTACAGAAATGTTACGTTTTGTTTCATGTTAATATGTAAGCATAAATTTAACATAAGTTTTACATAAACATTTTTAAATGTATTACATATTATTTGGATGTATAACTGTAGTGTAGGTCAAAAGGCAGCAGAGGGCGATATATTACAGCCTAATTATAAAACTCACATGTAGGCCTTCTCATTTGGAGTATAGGCCAATAATGTGATGAAAGAAACATCAGCCGTTCCCATGGTTAACAACGAGTATAAATAATATAAATACAGATCAACAAAGTGTTTTTCAAGAGTGCTGAGGGACGATCGTCTCAGTTATTCATCTTAAGATACGACTATGCTATTTATTACTTTACTGTAAATACAAAATAATGTTAATACTTAGCAATGACATAATAGTTATCATGTCTGCTATTATGAAGTAATGTGCTTCATTAATTACATTTACATTTAGTCATTTAGCAGCTGCTTTAATCCAAAGCGATTTACAAATGAGGTAAACAATAGAAGCAATTGGAACAACATAAGGACAACAAAAAGTGCAATAATAATTTGATTTGTTAAGAAGTCTGCTTTGCATATACTACAGTAGTCATTTGATTAAATATGTGGGGTGGATAATATTGCAGCAATTTTCTTTTTTTGCAGGTTGCATGGAATAAGGCAACAAGGCAAAATGAAACATGACAGATGAAGTCTGGACAATTCAATATAGTGAAACTTTGGTTGTGTTTACCTAGTATATTGATTACGTAAACAAACACTTGTACCTTTTTTGCACTGGTTTGTGTATTTGAAGAAACATTCACCATGTATGTTAATGGATCATCTGCTCTTTCTCTAGTACTAACTTTGCACTCTTTGGATCTGCCTCAGACAAGCATTTACCCCGCGTTCATATTTGGCACCGCAACATACTTGATTATCTTACTTTGTAATCTAACAATTGTCATGACCATTTGCTTGAATAGAAATCTTCATAAACCAATGTACATATTGTTGGTTAACCTGGCCAGCAATGACATAATGGGTGCTACAACACTTTTTCCTCAGTTGTTATATAGCATATTGTCTCAGGACAGATCAATTTCTTACCCTGTCTGTTTCCTTCAAGGGTTTTTCGTGCACATGTATGGTAGCACGTCTTACTTAATTCTTAGTGCTATGGCCTACGACAGATATATTGCCATCTGCTCCCCATTGAGATACAGTGCCATCATGAATAATGAAAACTTAGTGAGGATCATAACAGGAATGTGGCTCTTCAATTTTATTATTATATTTGTCATTTTCGCTCTCCTGCTGCCTTACAAGATTTGCCAGACGCACATTGCAGATCTTATCTGCTATAACCCACCTTTAATGAAACTTGTGTGTGAAAATACACAAGTAAACAACATCTACGGGCTGTTCACCTTGGTATTATACCACTTTATTTCACTCTCTGCTGTGACATTTACTTATATTCAGATACTAATCGCTTGTGTCACAAAGAGGCAGTCTGATGCCAAGATGAAGGCCGTTCAGACATGTGGTACTCATCTGGTGGTTTTCTTGTTCTTCGAGTTCAACACCTTTTTTCCTCTTATTGCACACCGATCTGAATATATTCCAGTGTATCTGCGCAGGGTTTTTTCTGTATCTGTTTTTATCTTTCCTCCTATTCTGAATTCACTCGTTTATGGTTTTAAAACTAAAGAGATTAGACAGAAAATGTTCACTTGTTTGAAGAGAAAGATAAGCAGCATCTGAAGTAAACTGGAGCTTAATGATATCATAAAACATGCTTGATGATTATTATTATATGATTTTCTTACTCATGGATGCAGGTTCTTTTCCATATTCATAAACAGTCATATACCAGAAATCTGTTCAAGTTTGTAAAGATGCATTACAGAAAACACTGAGGAGGCAGAGAATGTTTTTCACTGAAAGTATAACTTAAAACAAAACAAACAAAAATAATAAAGCTCTAATGTTAAATATAGCTCATTCTGTTATTAATGTTTGTTTTTGAATGTGTGCATGTTATTCATGCATGTTATTTATTATATTTATCAAATATTATAATTGTTATATGGTCATGCTAGATTTTTCAAATGTGTAATTTTTAAATAAACTTACATTTAACACACACAGAAAATGCATTTCTTTTAGAAAATAGTAAAAACTTTTCAGTGTATTGTTCTTTAGTGTATTGTTCTAAATAATTTACAAACAGTATACAGTGCACAAACACAGTATTTAATACTTTAAAACTACACAGTAGCGAAATGCGAGAGGACATTTATGCTCTGTGTTTATCACAGGTGTCAAACTTTAGTTCCAATTATCTGTAACACACCTGTAAAAGGATGCAAGGATATATATTGAATTGTTTTCCCAGTTTTTCTTGTAAGTTTGTTGTCTTTTTCTGTAATTTTAAGTTTTTTGACTGTATTTCATTCGCAACACTGGTCACACCCTCATGGGTTGTTAAAGCTACAGATTTACAATAATCGTATGAAAGTGCATGTGTATTTTTGTGTGCATGCACCTGCATTTATTTTCTTCCTCTATTCATGAGTTTGATTTGTTTACAAACAGGAAAACGTCCACATCCACAATGCAAAATGTTATGTTTATTGTTTTGAGTTACTAGGTGTATGCGAAACAGCTTGTTGTCATGTACTTAATATACTGGTTTATTAATTTACTAATCTACCCATGCATTCAGTCATTCATTTAATTCGTTATTGATTCTAAAGTTAATGCATTGGTCCATTGTGAAACATTTTGCGACACAGCGCTTTCCCACACTTTCACCAGCAGAGGTCCTAGTCGAGCTCGGATTCAAAAAGCTTCGCGTAATGAACCTTTTTCCGATACAATTTTGTTGAAAGCTTCAGAGGTTCAGAAAGCTTCACTTCGCCATCAGTATAAAATTGTCCACATGACTCTGGTGGTTCAGTATAAATTAATATAATGTGACGAGGATACTTTTTTTGCGCAAACAAACAAAACTAACGACTATATTCAAAAACTTCCTGATTTGAGTATTAGTTTACAGCGCGCGTTCCAGAGAGCCACACGACGCATGTGCGGTCTGATGTAGAGTGTGGTCAGAACGAGCATGCGTCGAGCGATGCTGACACCGGATGCACTTTCGTGTAGCTGGTGTGTTTGGTTGCATTGCAATCTATGGAGGAGTCAGAAAGCTGTCATGATAACTCTCTGAGGGTTTAGCATGGTCGTGTGCATGACATATAAATGTATTTGGTCTTGGCGGAATAGATCTGCTACGCTGCTGCAGCGGAGCAAGTAAGGAGACTTGCTACTGCCAGTACATCCACAACATGCTGCTGTGTGCTTATAAGAAATGCTGCTGCTGCACATATAAGATATGAATAAACCCCATGCTTACGTGGTCACCTTGTAGCAGATCTATACGGGTGGAGCTGGGGAAGGAGGAGGGTTCTGAAACACGCTGCACTGCTGCAACAATCACTAGCCGAGATTTAAACATAGAGCAGCAAGCTCATTGGCTGCTGGTACAGAGGGAACCAATCACTTCGCCGTGTAGTAGTTATTATGTCGGATAAGTTAGACTTAGGACTGGACCGTCTAGAGTTTCATGGCAGAACTAGTGTAATTTCTGTCATGATAACTCTAGGAGGGTTTAGCATAGTAGTGTGCATGACATATAAATGTATTTGGTCTTGGCGGAATAGATCTGCTACGCTGCTGCTGCTTCTTCTGCTGCTGCGGCGGCGAAGCAAGTAAGGAGACTTGCTACTGCCAATACATCCACAACATGCTGCTGTGTGCATATAAGGAATGCTGCTGCTGCACATATAGCATATGAATAAACCCCCATCACAGCAGGAGACACAAATTTATCAATGCAAGCCAAGGACAGGAACACCCCCCAACAGATCTATCGCCAAGACATGTGTACTGTTGCTGCCCCAAAGGACTATGTGACCGCATGTATTACTATCTATGTGTGCCTGGGCTTTCATGCCGACCGGCTTAACACTAATGGCCTACGCCTATGTGTGCCTTGGCTACCTCGCCGACCAGCTTAGCGTTAGTGGCTTATAACTATGTGAGCCTTGGCTACCAAGCCAACTGGCTTAACTCTGATGCCTATGACTATGTGAACCTGGCTTTCATGCCGACCGGCTTAACACTAATGGCCTACGCCTATGTGTGCCTTGGCTACCTCGCCGACCAGCTTAGCGTTAGTGGCTTATAACTATGTGAGCCTTGGCTACCAAGCCAACTGGCTTAACTCTGATGCCTATGACTATGTGAACCTGGCTTTCATGCCGACCGACTTAATTCTAATAGACACGCACTAAGTGCAAGTTAATTAACAAGATATGTTGCAGTCCAAAGATGAGAACCCAGCATCCACCAGAGCAATTATCAAGATTTAGTGAGATAAGGTCATTGTTACTTATTTTCAAGCCATTAATCTATGAAGCACATGCTTCTGCCATTGCGCACGCTTAGATAAACATAGATTTACTCACTGAGTATGGCGGCCCCAGAGTAGTGGGGCAACTCTGAACAACACTGATTGAGGCTCCCAATTATGGACCGGATTCCAGTAAAAGAATCGGTATTGAAAGATTCTTAACAAAGATGCATTTATTGACAGTCTGGATGACATCTGCACCACTTATTTTGCAATGATATCTGTATTAACGATAAGGAGTATAATACAACCATATACTGAGAACCATTGCACACTGACTTTATAACAAATATATATGAATAATATAGACAGTCAATCTGCGTCATTACGGAAATAGCATGGTGTAGTTGGGCAATAACGAGTTAAAAATGTAAACACACGTGTGACACTGCACAAGCTAATGCTATTTAGCATATTCTCTCGTGGCAATTTACGGCCGTTACGGCGCTCATCGCTCGCCAGTGGTGGCCACGAAGATTTAGTTACAGGAGGGCATGAACGCATAATACGGAGCATAGACAAGAGGCAGAGATGAGCATTCATCCATTGTCTTCCTGTGCAAAACTTAAATCAGTCCATGTGGACACAACTTGGACAGCTGTACACTAGTAAAATACAAACATTAGCCTTTTCATATGTTACTTCGGCATGTTTGAGCGATAGCTCTAGACTGCATGATACTCGTGCTGTACCAACGCAGATGTGTAAATGTTGCTGCTAAATGTTAGCTCAAGCATGCAATGCAAGACTGCTAACATAAAAATGTATTTGCTGTTACGTGGTTAATCATTTTAAATTAATTAGGCAGACCACACGTTATACACAGCGAGTAGTAAGGAGTAAAGATCATTTACTTATCTAAAGTCTGGATGCTTCTGAAACGCGCTGCACTGCTGCAACAATCACTAGCCTAAATTTAAATGTAGAGCAGCAAGCTCATTGGCTGCTGGTACAGAGGGAACCAATCACTTCGCCATGTAGTAGTCATTATGTCGGATAGGTTAGCCTTAGGACTGCGCCGTCTAGAGTTTCATGGCAGAACTAGTGTCATTTCTGGTGGAAAACGAAGGTAGGGATGTTAAACTAATTGAGGGTGAGTAATTAATGGCAGAATTTTCATTTTTGGTTCCCCTTTAACCTACCCCCAAACCCTAAACCTAATAGTGAATATAAAAAGATATAAAATGTAATAGACCGAAATATACAGGAAAATTATCGTTTTAGTAACAACATACCATTAAAAAGATATTTTATAGTCGCAAATCCTACTCCTACCTCTAAACCAAACCATAACTTTGTCTTGTTTCTTCTAAATTAGTTGGCAGCAGAAATCACACAGAAATGATCTGTTGAACACTAAGATATTTAGAAGAATGTTAGCAGCTGAGATTTCTAGGGTAGTCAAAATGGTGGTCAAAAGTGCCCGAGGACTGTTTGTCTTTTTTTATTCTTCAAATGATCTTCTTTTGTATTTAAAATAACAAAAATATATACAATATTTTTTTTCTACTATGGCAGTCAATGGTGCCCCAGAAATCTTAGTTGCTAACATTCATTCAAATATCTTTCTTTGTGTTCAAAGGAACAAAGAAATGTATACAGGTTTGAAACAACTTGAGGATGAGTTATTCATGACAGAATTTGTATTTTTGGGTGGAGTATCCCTTTACGAAAGAATTAAATATATTTCATGATATTATCTTAATTACTGTATATACGAGGCTTTGATTCATAAAAAAAGATCAGATAAAAGACATACATTTTACATTATAAAGTCAAAACAGTTCCAGTAGCATGGTCTGAATGGAAAACATCCACATTCTGTGACACTGAAAAAATTGCTTGATTTCAGTCTTGTTTTTATTATGTACTGTATTTCAGGAATGGGTAATCCAAAAATGAAAATCGTTTATTCATCCTCACTACATTTCAAACTTGATTGTGAAACATGTAATAAGATATTTTGAAGATAATATTTTAAAAAGTGATAAAATTACGTGCTGACAACTTTTCCTTTATGAATGGCCAAACATGGCATATATTTTCATTGTCAATATGATAATAAGCTGCTAGGCTGGTTGTTTGTTGTAGGCTGGAACTGTGTTACAATGTTGACATTGTGGGAGTCAGAAGCAAATTATGCTTATTAACATTATGCTCAATTAATCATTTTAAAAAATCAGAACTTTCTGTTGAGAAGTCATAGGAAAAACAAGCTGTGAAATTTCTTATGAATTAAACAGACCAAGACATAAATAAAGACAAAAATAAATGAGCTTATAACATGAAATAGCCTGCAGAAAAATCACATTACTTTTAAAGTGAAACCGTAAAACTAACACATTTAATCACAGTGTTGATATATCCCACAATATATCCCAAATGTTATGACACATAAACCTTTCGCTGAAACAATTTGAACAAACTGACCCTGATTTCTTTAGTTCTCAGTCCATATATAATAGGATTCAATGTCGGTGGAATGATCATAGCAGCTACTCCACTGAATTTTCTTAAGTGAGGAGAAATATCTTTTATCCTGTACGAAACAATCGTAAACAGGCCTAAACACTCAAACAAGAGGAATATGATTAGATGAGTACCACATGTCTGCAACGCTTTACTCCTCGTGTCAGAGCTTTTGTTTCTGAAACAAGCAATGAGAATGCGCAGGTATGTGTACAAAATCAAACCCACAGTTATTACCTGACAGACAGCTGTGATCATCAGTCCATAAATGTTATTAATGGTCGTGTCTGCACAGACCAACTGCAGCAGGGAGGGATTGTCACAGTATGTATGAGTGAGGTAAGACCTACATCGAGGCAGGCGTAACAACAAAATGAAAAGAACAGTCATTAATGCCCAATTAGAAAGCCAAACCAACGAGATGATTTTCACAAGATGACTATTGCTCATAATGGTGCTGTATCTCATTGGCTGGCAGATGGCGACATATCTGTCATATGCCATAGCAGTCAAAATGAACACAACAGCAACAGCATACACATGTATAAAGAAAGCCTGAGTTACACACGAAGAGAACGTTATGGTCCTGGTGTCAAAGAGGAGCTGTTGCATGAAGTGTGGAAACAGGGCTGTGGAACCTAAAAGGTCATTAATAGGCATATTTATCAGCAAAATGTGCATGGGATGATGAAGAGACTTATCTCGTATGATAGTAAACAAGAGGAGGCAGTTGCAGAACAATATGATGGTATAATTCAGAGCGGCGAAGACAAACGCAGTGATAGCCCTCTCGGGGGGCAGGTCGAAGCTTTGAAAAGACAGCAGAGATGACACATTGTAGATGTTGCTCGCTGAAGACATCATCTGCTTTTGCCCGGAACTGTTAACAAGAGTAGATAATAGAAAATATAACAAGTACATATAAGATCAAACAAGTATGCTGTAATGGATAAATGTGTAATATTTGAAATACTTACAACAAAGTGTGTAAAGTTAGAAATCCTTCATGTTTCTAAATGCAGCACAGTGACAGATGTTATCAAATAACATGACAGTTGTTTTGCATCTATAGTGTTTTTAACATTACTGATTGACTAACACAGAACTCATATAGTAACTTGACCTGACCTGATCTGTCTGCTGGATGAATGTTCATTTTGAGCTATATATAGAGTCTGTGAGGTGTGCATAATAACCCTCGTGACAACTGTCATGATGTCAGAGTCCTAGTACAACCTGAGAGGGATTTAGCTTTTAATGTAACCTTTATGAATAATCACTTTGTTGTCATTACCTTGTTAAAATAAAAACATTCTGTAAACTAGTAGATTTGCAAATTATGTTTATTTTAATATAGGCTTACCACAACCTACTGTATGAACAAAGTCACACAGTTTATAATGTTTTAGTGAATGTCTGTTGATGAGTTATTTTGAGAATTATGAGAATTATTTACTTACACAAATTAATTTACTTGGTAACCAAATCATTCATAATATGCACACATTCATTTCTAGACCTACTCCTAATAAAACTCTGAAAACGACTGTTTCTTATCTTGTCACACAGATCATATTGAATGACATGAATCACGCACATCACATATTTTCCATTCAAAAAGGCATATTGCAGTTTGCATCAATTCAAGTTGTTAAAGTCCCCGTGAACCGGAAGTTGCGATCGTTTTTATTTCCGCATTTTGCCACATTTCCGAGTTGTATGGAATTTCTAATGAGAAAACAGTGGGCGTGACTTACTTTTTTCTGCGATTTCATTGGATGTAAAAAAACAGCTATTGCATTTTGAAATGGAACTGGCAGCAGACTGACAGTTGAAGGGGAGGAGTTAACGGATGCCCCGCCCAAGCCATCTAACATCCGTCATTTAAGATGGATAGTCATTACAGGAAGGATCGAAGTGCATTTTAAGATTTTAACTGAAGATTATGAGGGCACATGAATTTTAAAAAGAGAATAACCCACATAGATGAACTATTTAAAATTAACACAGTAATATTTCATGAAAAAATAGGCATTGTAATTTTTTATTTCACTGGGACTTTAAATATTTAAATCGTGAGACAGCTGTCAAATATAAAATGTTTAGTCACTAACTATTGTTAAAACAGAAGCGTCTGAATATCGCCAAAGCCACTAGAACGCAAGCCTGCAATCTTTAGGCAAAAAAAAAACGGTTAATGCTAACGCCGAGGCTTACAGCAGAACGCAGGAAAGGAGACCAGATGCTAGTTTTTAATGGATGTCAATGGATTTTGTTAGCCGTTATTACACACCCTTCCATCTCCCTATAATAAGAGTATCTCTGATATCGCGTGCTTGGGACCTGTGAGCAGACTTCGTCTTCTTTGATTTTATTGGTCACCGCTCGGCTCTGTAAGCAGCCGTTTCTCAAAATGCATTCTTCAGCGGTCTTGTGTCCTCGTGTTCTCGCTCTACGTCGTTAATAACCATCAAAGTCCGGTTCCAATACTCAAGAACACAAGAACAGAGAATGCATGAAAGTACCCGGATGTGTTCTCGATATCAGGGATGCATCAAACGCAGCCTTGCACCGGTACAGAACCCGCTTGAAGTCCATCCAAGTTGGTTCTTCGGAGGCTGCCTCGCAAGACCGGTCTCCACAAGAACACTAGTCCGTTCTTTGCATTCTTGGAAATGAGAAATGGCCAGTAACTCCCGCCTTCTCTCTATTGTTTGGCCACCTCACTGATTTTGACACCGAGGAGTGATGTTAGATGACTGAGGCGTTGTACAATGTTTTGCAGGCTTGCTGCGCCAAAATACAGTTAGTTTTAGGGAATTATTTTACGACTTTTATTACACACCAGATGCGGCCCTGCGTGAAAAGATGGATGTGTTGCGTGAAAACACTCAAAGTCAATTACATAAGTTTCACACTGACGGCGTAACAATCGGCAGCACTGCGTGTAATTTAACTTAAGTAACAAAATAATTGGTAAAGTTGGTGTCAGTTTTAATAGTTGATCCAGCCCTAAAATTGTAATTGCCCTGTGAATTATTCCCATGCCGAGTATGACGTGTTATTTTTAAGATGTGTCTGTTACATACGCATGCCTCATAACATCCATTCCCATGGTTAATACACAGTACACAAAGAGTCCTTGAATATAAATCAGATGATACAGATGATATCAACAAAGGGCATTTCAACTGGCATGAAGGATGATCACTTAAGTTGGCTAAATATTGCATTTGCTTCCTTTAATGTTTTTGCCATATGATAGGTATCAAGGTGATGTTAGCCTATGTATAAAACATTAAAATCTCAACTAAAAAAATTTTTTCATGAGAACTAATGAGTTTTATTGTGGAGTAATGTGCTATTGTACTCGATACAGAGGAGTAATTTACTTTGAATAAAAGCTTTTTATTCATGTTCTTACATTTTGCTAAATCTGCATTGTACATTGGGTTATACATCTGTTTGGTTTTATTGATAGTGATTGATAATTGATCATTTTACCTGCTGTAGTAAAATATATGTTGCTTTTTTCCATGTTTTAAATGACAGAAAAAACATCACTTAAATGTTCAGATTAAATTTAAACTGGTAATGTAAACATGTTCATGTAAACATGCAATATTTACACGCTTATTTATACAGGTGTTTAGAAAAGGCCATCCATAGAAGGAATACTCACCATGTATCCTAATGGATCTGTTGTGTCATTGGTGCTGACTCTGCACTCATTGGAACTGTCGGGGCCAAGCATTTACTCAGCATTCATATTTGGATTACTGGCATATTTAATAATTTTACTCTGCAATTTAACAATTGCTTTTACTATTTGCTTCAACAGAAATCTTCATAAACCAATGTACATTTTATTGCTTAACATGCCTATCAATGACACGATGGGTGCTACGAGTCTTTTCCCTCAGCTGCTGTATAGTATATGGTGTGAGAACAGACTGATTTCCTACTCTGCGTGTTTTCTTCAAGGCTTTATTGTGCACCTGTATGGTGGTGCATCTCATGTTATTCTTACAGCTATGGCCTACGACAGGTATATTGCCATCTGCTCCCCATTGAGATACGGTGCCATTATGACAAATAATAACTTGTTGAGAATTATAACTGGAATGTGGTTCCTTCATTTTATTATGATATTTGTGCTTTTCTTGCTTCTTTTGCCCTACAAGATTTGTCGGACTTATATGGATGATCTTATCTGCTACAATCCATCCATAATGAAAATTGTATGCGAGGACACACGAGTAAACAACATCTACGGAATGTGCATTTTAAGTTTCTATCACATTGTTTCACTTTCTGTTGTGGCATTTACATACATTCATATATTAATTACGTGCGTTTCAAAGAAGCAGTCTGACGCAAAGATGAAGGCCGTTCAAACATGTGGTACTCACTTGGTGGTCTTTCTGTTTTTGGAATTTAACACTTTTTTTCCTCTCATTGCACATCGATCTGAAAACGTCCCGGCATACCTGCGCAGGGTCTTTTCTATTTCTGTTCTGGTGTTTCCTCCCATTGTAAATCCACTCATTTATGGTTTCAAAACTAAAGAAATTAGACAGAAAATTGTCACCTGTTTTAAGAGAAAGATGGGCAGTGTATGACACGAGCTGAAACTTGTGTTATATAATATTATATTTCTATATTTTATATATAAAGTGCTTTACATGCATGTTGCTGTTCATTAATTGTATCCCTTAATTTTCCTTAATTAAATTTTACAAGATGTGCACTTGCACTGAAAATCCATTTTATTCTGTTATTTTAAGTACTTAAAGACTTTGCCATGCCATGTAAGATTACTATTCTAAACTATTGCAGAAATATAATTACCAAATGAAATGTTGAATAAAAAGTTATTTTTCATGTAACGCTTAAATTGCGTGAATACAGCCCATATGTATTTGCAGGGCCGTTTCTAGCTGTTGGGGGGCCCTATGCGAGATACTATTTGGGGGCCCCTATTTTTTCAAACTCTGAGGTAGAGATTCCTAACTTTTTCATATATTCTGTGACGAGATTTTTCTGTGTTTATCTCCACATTATACTAGTTAATTAATAAAAATGAAGGTAAATGAGTGATGAGCACCATATGATATGAAGGGAATATGTTTGCATATATCTTGCAGTGCATTACAAAGTGGACAACTAGCAGTCCTATGCAGTACAGGACACTTTAAATGTACAGGTTTGTTCAAATTAGTAAACTACATTGTCACAATATATATTATAATAAATTTGGCAAGGGGAATTCAACTAAGTCAGCAGATTTGTCCAGTAACCAAACCACAGTAAATAAAAATACAATAGAGCAAAGAATTGGATAATATTTCATAGCACAGTGATCATTTAAAATTCATAGTGCTGTATGAATAATCTACTGCTATACTGCTACTACTACTACTACTACTAAAAGTAACAATAATCAGTCTGATAATAATTAGTTTTATTTATAAAATAGTAGCACAGGTCTATGCTTGAGACACATTTATTTGAGCCTTTTTGTAAAGCAAACACTGGATAAAGCTGACTTTATTTACATACAAACAAACAATCATAGCCCATTAGCTGAGATAGCTCACATTTATCTGAGGCTAGCTAAAATAGCCAGCATAACAAAAGTAGCAAACTAACTTGTTCAAAAGTTGGCATTATGTGTCCCCCTCCACCCACATCAAATGCCTTATACATTTATCCTGTGATCGTTTTTCTTCATCGGTTTTCTTCTTTTTGCGTTTCTCTGCACCAGATGCATAAGTACGTTTCGATGACATTGTAATTAGCGTTTACCGTTATTCTCATCACTTCAGTGAGAGGTGGGTGGCTGTCAATCATCCCGTCAGACCTGTCGGCAGACGTCACTTACCACGTGACAGCCCAGCCCAAAGGTGATTTTGACCTGATTACCCCATGAACACTTACATGCTTTGCAAATGAATGCATAATGAATGCATGAAATACATGCAAATAAAGACAGGTACTTTTAATTCTCCAAAATATAATAAAATATGAGGCTGAACTTGCAGTTTGGGGGCCCCCTGGTGGCTGCGGGCCCTATGCAGCTGCATATAGCAAGAAACGGCTCTGTGTATTTGTCTTTTTTCTTCTTCATATGAAGCAAATCAAATATGTGCATGAAGCCATTTCCTTAGTTTCAGTTCAAAAGCACAATTTCTCACATTTCCATGCTGATTCAAGTTTGATGCTGGTCAAGTGGTTGACCATTGTTAACCATCATAGAATAGCTGGTAAAGGACCAGCCTTTCTGCTGTTTTTCTGTTTTTCTCACATGCTGCCAGGGTAGGCGTTTGCGTATGGCAGAGTATGGCAGTTGCCATGCCCTAGCATTCAGACAAAACAGTGGAAACAAAGTGTGCATTTTGATGCTCATTAAAGATAATAAAAATATTTTAGACTACTGTATACTTTTAGCATGGGCGTCAGAAGCATGTATATTTTAGAGTGTAAAAATGACACTCAGTCATCAACAGTTTCAATGGTGTAGTGGGTAAGAAGCGTGACTAATAATTTTTGACACTATAACATTGCTGGTTCGAATCCATATTTAGCTTGTCTACATTTTCACATCACATATTAGATCATACAGGCATTTATTTTCAACTAAATGAAGAAACTATTTAAAAAATGCCTAACAGGTGTTTAATAATAGTGTATGGTAATAAGGTAAGTAGGGATGTCTTTATTATCGACATATGCCAATAAATTGTCAATTATTATTTTGTTATTTTAACAGTCACATAACAATCTCATCTGCCCAAGCCAGATGTATAAATATTGCAAGATGAATAATATTTGGTACATTATCTGTGAATAATTATAAAATTTACTCCATGTGCCAGGGTTGCGCAGTCGCAGTTTATTGCACTAAATATCCTTGCGTCTTTTGGATTAATGTTACCTGTGTTTTCATTTGGACGAACTTGTCACAGATTTTGCATTGCTTCAAGCTTGCCGCTACTTATGCAATAAACTGCAATGCGACAAGGTAAGACATGTTTTATTTTTAATCCTGTTTGCTGTTAATTTCATGTTTGGCCTATATTTTTAGACCCGATTAATGGCTTATGGAAGGCCAAGTGGTTCAAATATACGTGAATTTTAACACGTTAAGTACACTTTTTTATGCGTAAACAACACGTTAAGCACACGTTAAATACTATTTTACTATAATATTGTTGACATGTACTTAACGTGTTAAAATTCATGTATATTTGAACCACTTGGCCTTCCATAATGGCTTGTCCACACCGGGACAATAATCGCGCGCGTTTATCATCGACGTTTAACGCCTCGTGACTAAACAAAGTCTCGAAAAACGCTGGTGTGGACAGGCCATAACGTTGTCGTTGGTGGTTTTAATGACAACATCTGGCTGTGGGTTTGAAGAGATTGTCATACACAGTATAAATGGCAGATGGTTTAGTAGATATTTTGTTGGAGTCGCCCTTTTGCTGCAGAAATTTGAGCTTTAAAAACACATTTTAATGGATATGAGGGTAGGGTTTGTTATCTGTAAGTCTTTGTGCATGTTCGTGCATTCATTCAGTTTCGTGGATTCCTGTACACGTTTTGTTTAGATATGATGTGGTATAATTCATGGTCCCGTTACTTTGGAATATCGTTGTATGGCCAGAGGAAATTTTTCCATACCATAGGTTTTGGTGAAACGCCGCCACTGCATGCTTTTCTTTTCAACCGTGTTTATTAGGTTGAATTGCATTTGAAGTATTTGCTTTAACTTATTTACAGTCCCTCTAACACATAAAATGCGTATGTGAAAGTCCCTCCATTTATCAGTGTCCATTCTGCAAACATATTTTATCCATATAGACATGCATCTTTCCATTAGTTCTTTCTATTGCTAGTGAAGTGTAGACTAGAAAGAAGAAGGGTGTGAGATCAGGACATGACCCGGGTTAGACTCGAACTCAGATCAATGTGAGGTAGTAACTTTTTTGGAGCATATGCGCAGACTACCGTGCTACAGCTATGACTAGAATCAAAGCTTCTGACTGTAACATTAACAAGAAGTCTCATTATGATTCTGGATAAAAATCAGTTTAGATTTCATTTGGTGATGTAATACAAAATCCAGTATTTGCATTTGTCCTTTACGATTTGTTATGCAATACATTTATCCAGAAAACAATTAGTTATTACCAAAAAAATTAAAGAGATAATACATTTAGCATTCCATTTAATTACAGATGAATTTACATGAATGTCTGATCTAAAAACCATACCCTATTCATTAAGCTAGAAATCTTTCATTTGTGAAGAATGCTTGACATAGAATAAAATAGGTAGATAATTACACTGTAAAAAGTCATGTTTGTGTTTGATAAATATGTTTGTGTTTGGCCCACCTTTGTGTTTCTCAAAAACCATAAAGATTGCTATTCTAATCTCTTTAGAATGGCACTTAATCTAAAGTTACCACTTTTAAGTGTCAAATATACAATTTCACATTAAAAATGTAACGTATTTGGCAAACACTAATCCACAGCAACCTACAGTGCATTCAAGCTATACATTTTATTAGTATGTGCATTTCTGAGAGCCGAACCCATGATTTAGCATCATTCTCTAGTTGCGCTACATACTGTACATTATTATAAATGTGAAGGTGTCATTGACCTGCATAAATCTTTATATTTACAAATTGTATTTATAGCATACAGTATGCACACAGAAAAAAAGCTATGCTATTCACTTGTACTGTACTATATGAACAGAAAAATTGATATTTGCTACATAGCCTGTGCTTAAAAAAGGGTCATATTGACAGCTGTGCATTTGTTGAGTCTGTTTACTGTTTAATAGTATAAGAATAAACATACTTAGTTACAGAAAGCACACCTATCTGTATTTTGGCGTTTTTACATCATATTTTGTAATTGTCAAATGTAATTCACATTTAAAAAATCATAAAAGATTCGGTAGCACAAGAGAATGCCTGCTCTTCAGAAAGGTACCTACTATGAGCTCCATTGACACAAACAAGACAAAACATTGGTCTAATATAATAAATATGCCTTTAATAGCAATGTTGTAGTCTATTCTGAAGCATTTCTATCATTCTGTACTTGCAGCGCTAATATTCATGTGGCTTTTTCATTTTGGCACAAATTGTGACAAAAATGTACTCTACACAGATATTTTTCTTTTAAAGACTTTTAGGAGATTTTGTCGTACTTCATAGCTGTTCAATCCGTAAACAATTGGATTAACAAGTGGAGGCACTAAAAAAATGAGCATCCCTATAATCTTTTGCATATCTGCATTAACATTTGCGAACCTGTGTGATAGGATAGTGAAAGTTCCAACAATTTCATATGTAATGAAAATAGCCAGTTGAGCAAGACAGGTATTGATGGCCTTGCTTTTCGCTTCAGACCGACTTGTGACCAAGCAGATGATCAAAATCTGAACATAGGAAAAAACTTGAATAGAAACACTAACAACCTGCATTACGGCAGTGATGAACAATCCTACAATGTTATTGACTGTGGTGTTGCTGCACGTGAGCTTGAGGAGAGAGGGGTTATCACAAAACACGTTCAGAATGCGGGATTTGCATCTGGGATGCTTGCTTTGCAAGGAGAACAACAAGACGATGAAAAAAAAGTCGAGACCCCACACTAAAGCAACAATTCCCACTGCAACCTTGGGTGTCATGATAGCATTGTATCGCAGCGGCATGCAAATGGCAACGTATCGATCAAAAGCCATTGCAGCAAGAATAAACAATACACCACCCCCATACATGTGAAGCAGGAAACCCTGAAACACACAGAGAGGATAGTATGTGTAACTGGTTTCTGTTACAATATCAGACAGAACCTTGGGGAACACGGATGTGATGCCAACAAGATCATTTAGGGGAAGGTTGAAAAGAATAAAATACATGGGCTTGTGGAGACTTTGTTGCAACACAATGAGAAGCAACAGAGTCAGATTGCATATAATGCTAAGTAAGTACATGAAGATGCCGATGAAAAATATGGGATATTTGGCTCCTGAAGGGATGCAAAACGGATCCATTGTCAGCTCAAAGCTGACTATGATGGATACGTTCTCCATTATGGCTCTTGGATCTGTGAAAATCAGTAGAAAAGAAGTATGTTGTAATTTAATACTCAAAACATATTTGTATTCATTTAAATCTATGAATTAAAAATTAACCACAAAACACATGTCAGTACATTTATATCACGTAACTCACCTCAAACATTAAGTAACTGCAATATTTGTCTTGATGTTGTCAAGGTAGCGTTAGTTCTATGATGGCCATCTAAAACATCTTAGTCTTATATAGACATATGTGTTGGTGACACCATCCACATTAAAACCCCTAAAGAAAAAAAGGCGAGAGGGAAAGGGAAAAGAATATGCCAAAAGTAGGAGGCAACAGCAAAGTTGTGAGATGACATTATTGTCACAATACAAAAATGCAACATTTAAATACAAAAAAGTATATGAAAACAAAATATACTTTTTGTGTTAAGTATAAAAAAGGCACAATACAAAAGTAAAAGTGAAGTGCACACAACAAATTTGGTTATTCAGCGTTTTTAATATTTTTATAATTGAGGTGCTATATAGCGGCGCTACTGTATAAAGAAAAAGTTAAGCCCCTGTACAGTTCTTCAAGGGTTCTTCAGCGGTTCTTCTGGGTGGTTAGGGTGCTAAGGTGAAGCCCCTGTCTAGTTCTTTCAGGTTCTTTTTACAAGCCAAAGAACTACTGTTGGCACCATTTTTCTTGAAACAATAAAGTGCTATATCGCACCTACGGTTTATGACAGAGCTGCTGTATAGTACCTTAAAGGTCCAGTGTATGAAATATAGCAGCATCTAGCGGTGAGGTTCGAATTGCAAACAACGACTTACTCCATCCCTCCCTTTTGAAGCACTACGTTGTCACATTTTTGCTTCTTTGCCAAAGGAGATAACGTATTTATAAAACGCGCTTTGTAGAGCAGTTTAGGGCTACTGTAGAAACAACATGGCGAATTCAATGCAAGGGGACCCACGGTGTATTTAGATAGAAATGGCTCATTCTAACACCGTGTCTACATGACAACCTGCTTGTTCTTAATGGGCTTGTCGTGTCGCACCGCACCGCGCCGCATCCAGTGTGGACAGAATTTTTAATTATAATGGTTTCTAAGGGGCTGTGTCCACCGAGGCGCATTTACGCTGCTGAAAACGGCAGGAGCTCGGCCGAAAACGCCCGCTGCAGGCGCAGCGTTCTGGCCCAAGTTGAGCATTTTTCAACTCTGGGCGTCCAGTCGAACGCCGGCGCTGATCGTGGGAAAAACGCATAGCACCAGCGCTGAGCGGAAAAAAATGTCAACTGATGGCTTTTTTTAAAAGCGCGGCGTTACCATTGAAAACAATTGAAAAAACACGCCGGCCGCAGGCGTAAACGCTTCGGTGGACACACGGTTTAAGGCCGTGTTCACACTCCACTTCTTTTTTGAAGCTGCCAGCGTTTGTTTTACATTATAATCCTACGGAGTAAATCGTGTTTTCCAAAAAAGTCACAAGCGCTTTTTTAAACACCACCGCCGGCATCTTTTTCTGCAGCTCCGAGCGCCTTTTTAAGGTGAAAAAAGTAAAAAGAAAAAACTTTTTCTTGTCAAAAAAGACGTCAAGTGTGTTCATGGCTTAATGCGTTTCTAATGTCTTTTGTCGTGTCGCATCGCGCCAGTTGCGTCAGGTGTAGACACGGCGTAAGGTTCGCTATCAGCAATCCCAGCATCTACCTTATCAGCTCAAGAGAGAACCACTACAAATAGACAAAGCTGTCTGTGTCTTTTTTGAAGCTGCTAGCGTTTGTATTAAATTATAATCCTATGGAGTAAACCGTGTCAAAAAAAGTCCTGATCGCTTTTTTAAACGCCAGCGCCAGTGTCTTTTCTGCAGCTCAGAGCGTCTTTTGAGGTTGAAAAAAGTTCAACTTTTCTGAAAAAACTTCCTGTCAAGTATGGGATTCTGACGGAGACCTGTCATTTCTATAACAACATGCGAGGAACGTGATTGATCGAGAAGGCTCAAGCTCGAAAAAATAAAATGGCGGCCGAAACGCCCGTTGGAGCATAGTTTTGTATAAATGTAAGTTTAATTTTCACTTTCAATAACTTTTGATTGCATTTCTAGCAAGAAATTAGTATTGTAGTTTTTAAATACAGTATGTGATTGGTTATAGCAAAGACACTCTCTGTTCCGGGCCCGGAGCCTTCTCCCCGGACATGGGAAGAGTACTCCGAGTTCGGAAGAAACTGCCGGGCTCGGAGCCCTCTCCCAGGACAGCACGCCAAATACGCATACCTTTTAACCTGCTCGTGAATTATCTATTGATGAATATCACGCGTGTTTGAATTCAAATCCTCCCATAAAACGTATTCACATAATTCACATAATAGCCTACTGGGCTGGGGACTCAGGTTGAGCGATTCGAGTGGGCGTGGCTTCAGCACCAACAGCGGACACGCCCCCAGCGTTTGAGAGCAGAGAGTCCTGCTTGTTTTTCCAAGATTTTGATAACTTATTTTATTTACTTGGAATGTTTTTTCCTCCATTCAAATTTGGCTGGGTGGTTAACAACACACTTTTCTGTTGTGTGACAAACTCAGAACACATATTTCAAAGTCACTCTACTCTGACTTTTAAGACTAAGACTTTGTTGTCCAGGGTCAGTTTTGTGTTCATTGGTAAAATAAGACTTTTACTATATCAAAATCACAGAACAGTCTCAAAAAGAATGTGTTAAATAATAACACATTTTTGTCATTTTAAACACATTATGAATCATTAGATGTTAAATAAACAAAAGAGACAACACAAGGCTGAATTAAAAACCACAACATTTGTTTTGTCACTCTTTAATAAACCCTTGGAGTATTTATTCATCTTATTTCCAGTAAACTCATTAAATGTGTTGATATGATATCAGGCTAATACCCTAATGAACCCTCTCACTAATGATGCCATTGGGATGAGTTTCACACAGCATGACTGTGTATTTTGGCCTATTATTTTGTAAATACAACAAGAAACAATGCCTTTAACTCAACTCACTTTTATTGTCACATCACCACATGTGGTGAGTGAAGTCTTGGGTGTGTACTCCATACAAAGTAGAATGCAGTTGGACAGACAACTCTATGACTTTACAAACTTAAGTGACAGTATGTAGTGCAGACAAACAGTGCAAAGTATCAATATACAGACTGTACAAAAAAAGACAATATACATTATACACATATGGACAGTTTATACAAAATATACACAAGATATACACATTAGATGTTGAATATACACATTAAATATGCAGGTGTACACATGAACGTGTATGTGTAATGGATCAACCATATAGTGCACATATGAAATGGATGGTTATTGCATTAGGGGCAATGCATGATGCATTATAGTCCATGAAACTGTAGTGCATGGTAAAAAAAAGTGAGCTTTTCAGTTTTTGATGTTGCTGTCCTTCAGCCGGTGCACGCCAGGCCAGTGGATGGCGATGTTGTTGTGTAAAGAAACAGGACGTGCCTTGGCACATACACATGCACAGTTATAAGCCAAAAGTGCTTTTTAATACCGTTGGTAGACGTATACGTGTGTTTAAAGTCTGGCGAATGTAAATAGTGTGTGCGTCGTATAAACGGCCTCTTAATGACTGAATGCAAATATGCTTATATAGCATAATATAGCTAATATGTGTCGGGAACTCCAAAGGTTTTTATAATTAGATTACAGGTCCAACAGACAATGCCCCTACTGGGACTGAGATCAAATGAAGCCAAATTGGTCAAGGGATAAAGAACGGGAGTCTGGTGAGAAGGTAGTCTTGAGAGATCATGGGTCTGCACTGACTAAGTGAATTTCAGTCCCAGGTCACTTTAGTGAAGTGTGTATTATGGCCACTTGTGAGTTTGAGGCCATGAGGCCTAAAAGCCCTTTCACACCAAATGTGAATAATAGCTGCACACCCTTTTACAAAGATAACTTACACAGCGAGTCATAACATCTCTGAACTTTTAAAAATGTATTTTTTTTCAAAAACTTGTATAACTGTTTAATGTAAGCTTACTATTATAACTGTTTAATGTAAGCTTAATATTAAGCAGTGCGCACACACTGTTAGAAAAAAAATACAAAAAAAGGACATGGACCCTTTAAAATGCGCCTATAATGTACCATTTAGGTATGTGTACCCAAATGTTTACACTGGTACCAATATATAGTTTTGAAGTTCTAATATGCACTCTTTAGGTACAAAGTGTACTTTTTAAAGTGATACTCCTCACAAAAATGAAAATTCTGTATAAATTTCTTTGTTCTGTTGAGCACAAAGAAATATGTTTGGAAGAATGTTACCCACACAACAGTTCTGGAGCACCATTGTAGGAATTTTTTGTTTGTTTGTTTTGTTTTGTTGAACACAAAACAAGATATTTTGAAGAATTTATGAAAGCAAACAATTCTGGGGTACATTTGACAACCATTTTCATTTTTCCTACTATGGTAGTCAATGACGTCTCTGTCAGTTGTCAGTTGCTAACATTCCTCCAAATATCTTTCTTTGGACTAGACTTGAATGTATTATTATTTACATGTACATGACATTAAATACAGACACTATGCGTTGACTGTGGATTTCAGAAAACACAGTGGACCAAAGTCCTCTTTTCAGATGAAAGTAAATTTTGCATTTCATTTGGAAATCAAGGTCCCAGAGTCTGGAGGAAGAGAGGAGAGGCACAGAATCCATGTTGCTTGAAGTCCAGTGTGAAGTTTCCACAGTCAGTGATGATTTGGGCTGCCATGTCATCTGCTGGTGTTGGTCCACTGTGTTTTCTGAAGTCCACAGTCAACGCAGCCATCTACCTGGAAATTTTAGAGCACTTCATGCTTCCTTCTGCTGACAAGCTTTATGGAGATGCTGATTTCATTTTCCAGCAGGACTTGGCACCTGCCCACACTGCCAAAGGTACCAAAAGCTGGTTCAATGACCATGGTGGTACTGTGCTTGATTGGCCAGCAAACCCGCCTGACCTTAACCCCATAGAGAATCTATGATGAGAGACACCAGACCCAACAATGCAGATGACCTGAAGGCCACTATCAAAGCAACCTGGGCTTCCATTACACCTGAGCAGTGCCACAGGCTGATTGCCTCCATGCCACGCCGCATTGATGCAGTAATTCATGCAAAAGGAGGCCCAACCGAGTATTAAGTTCATAGAAATGAACAGAAATTTTCATAAGACTGACATTTCTGTTTAAAATAACCTTTTTTATTGATCTTATGTAATATTCTAATTTTCTGAGACACTGAATTTTGGGTTTTCATTATCTGTAAGCCATAATCATCAAAATTTCAAGAAATAAAGGCTTGAAATATTTCACTGAATCTATATAATATATGGGTTTCAATTTCTCAAATGAGTGAAAAAAAATATTGACCTTTTTCATGATATTCTAATTTTTTTAGATGTACCTACTGTAGATCAAGGACGTCAACATTTTTTTGGACATTGGTATTTCTAAAATCCTGCGTACTGCCATGGTTGTCTCCTCATATAGCCTGTAGGCTATTGATTGCAGAATCTGCACCTCTTCTGTGGCCATCACTCATTTCCGATACGAAACTTCAAAATGTGCATAAAACCAGGTTGGAAACCTGGCTACATTATAACACCGAGGCGTTCATCCTTTCCTGGGCCGCTTTAAAAATGGGGGCATAAATTAACAGTATACCCACTTCTCCAGGCACCACGACACCGGCTTATGGCTGTAGGTCATGGTTCAGGCATAGCCCATCTGGTCAATCTGCTGGGGGAGTTTAAAGAGGGGCGAGGTAGTAGATCCTGATCTGCTCAATGAGCGGACAACAGCAGCAGATCTATACGCGTCTTTGCATTGACTTTGTATGTAATTTACTCATGCAAAATGCCTAATTCGCGTTTGGTGTGAACCCAGAGTTAAAATAACGAACTAGCGTAAAAGATGTCCTGTGGCTCAGTGGTTAGAGCATGGCACTAGCAATGCCAAGGTCATGGGTTCGATCACAGGGGAATTCACATAGTCAGACACAAATGTATAATACAATGCAATGTAAGTCGCTTTCAATAAAAGCGTCAGCCAAATGCATAAATGTAAATGTAAAAGACGCGAAATGTGAATCGCCCCGAATGCATCTCCAGTGTTGTTTAATGTATAGTTAACAATTCTTCAATATAATTTTTTAAAATATCAGTATTAATTTAAAGTATTAGTTTAAATGACGCGAAAAGTATTAGTCATTTGGGTCATCATGTTAACACATCATTTTTTAAAGGTAGGCCTAATGTGTACTATAGGCTATAACAAAGAAATGCCCATTTTCATATTATTAAACTCAGATGGGACGTTACAGAGAAGACATTTGTATTATTTGTATGAGTGAAATATAACTCAGTAAGCAAAGTCTTGTCCAAAATAAAAGTCTTTAAAAGGTACAAAAATGAAGGCTTTGGGTATGGAATCAATACTAAAGGTTTCAATAATCAATATGCAGTTTTTATGAATAATATAAAATCATAGTTCTGGTCTATGTTTATCACTTTATTTGGCCGTTTTACGGAAGACCTGTGGCATTGTTTACATCAGACCTCCTGTCCCAGTATTTTTATTTTTCCAGGGTTGCCTTGATAGAAAAAAGCTTCTGTCATTATCTGCGTACATACTGTGAGTTTTATTTAATATTGCATGCAAATATAAACAGTGTAAAACCAATCTATACAAGCAAGTCAAATTAAAGTATAAATAGTGCTGTCATTGTGCTACAATGCACTTACTCCAGCTTTTCTCTTAAATATATTAAACCACAAATATGAAGCACAAGCATGAAAAGAATCTGATCAATGAGCACATATAGTATTTGGAAATTTCATTTTAACAGTTCATAAAATTAAATATTAAAAAATATTGAAACAGGATGTATATTTTAAAATGTAGCCTATAGCCTGGGCTATAGTCCTGAGTATAACACATAGAAACTGATGGCATTTATATTACATTTATGTGTGTGTCTTAGAGTGAATTTAAGATACATTTGAACAAATCATATGTTCCCGGAAAAAAAAACATGACTTTGGCATTGCTAACAACATGTTATACCAGCTGAGCTACAGGAACAGCATTTGCAGTATTGTAATTTTGTCGAATTTTAAATGAAATGTTAATAAAAATCAAACTCATGACAGTAGAAATCAGTTAACACTGATAATGCAATGCTGCACCTCTGCATTCTGTATTGAACATATAACGGGAAGCCAGTCCTAGGTTTTTTCAGGTTCCTGATTCTTACTGTTTGTTCCTGTTTTTCTTTTTTCAAACAGTTGTGCCATTGTTCTGCCTTTACGGAAACCAACTTTACACTGAGATTTTTCTTTTAAAGACTTTTAGCAGATGTTTTCGTATTTCTTGGCTGTACAGTCCGTAAACAATTGGGTTCAGAATAGGAGGCACTAAAAAAATGAGCAGCCCCATAATCTTTTGCAGATTTGAATTGACATTTGCAAACCTGTGTGACAGTACAAAGAAAATCATGACAATTTCAAAAGTGATAAAGATAATTAGTTGAGCGACGCAGGTGTTGATGGCCTTGTTCTTTGCTTCAGATCTGCCTGTGGCCAAGCATGTGATCAAAATTTTCACATAAGAAAACACTTGAATAGAAAGACTAAAAACCTCCATTGCCGCAGTTATAAATAATCCATAAATGTTATTAACTGTAGTGTTGCTACAGGACAGCTTAACAAGAGAGGCGTTATCACAAAACCCATTTACAATGTGAGATCTGCATCTAGAATGCAGTCCCTGCAAGGCAAACAACACAACGATCAGTAAAGTATTGAGGCTCCAAAAAAGAGCAACAATTCCTGACACAACCTTCGGTGTCATGATAGCATTGTATCGCAGTGGCATACAAATGGCAATGTAACGATCGAAAGCCATTGCAGCAAGGATGAACAAATATGCGCTCCCACTCATATGGAGCATTAAACCCTGAAACACACAGAGAGGATAGTATGTATAATTGGTTTCTGTTACAATGTCAGACAGAACCTTGGGGAACATGGATGTGATGCCAACAAGATCATTCAGAGGCAGGCTGAACATAATAAAATACATGGGCTTGTGGAGGCCTTGTTGCAGCACAATGAGAAACAACAGAGTCAGATTGCAAACAACGGCAAATAGGTACATGAAGATGCCAATGAAAAATATGGGATATTTGGCTCCTGGAGGGAAGGAAAATGAATCTAGGGTCATCTCAAAGCTCACGGTGATGGATAAGTTCTCCATTACACGTCTTTGGAAATTACTGTGGAAAAAAGAAATAAGTAATGTTTCATTATAATTAAGATATTTTTGATATATCATTTTTAACCAAAATTTCCTTACATAAATTGAAATAAAACATAACTTATAAAACAATCAGAGGAACATCTCATGATTAGCACTTACTACCAAAAAAGTCAAATCATCAAGCGTGAAACACCTGACTCCTATATGTATTGCCATCTTAATGGTGTCATAATACGATATCACTCCCGATGGGAAAACAATCTGGAAAAAAGGCTTGGTATTGAAGTCAGTAGCATGTCAGGAGCAGGAGGCAGAATCAAAGCTGTGAAGAAATAAATTGCTTGGATCGGTCCATTCGTCAATTTTCACATAAAAACCATCTCAAGTATTGTTAAATGTATAAAATTATTGTATAAACAAATTAGTTTAAAAGTAATTTATTATTAGTAAATTAGTAAAAAGTATAAGACCATAATAAAAATCTGTCTTAGTTTCATCCCTTACAGAAAAGACACGAAATTCACATGTGCAAAAAACACACGTGATCACATGTGAAATGTGTGTTTTTGGAACATTTTGGTGTGAATTCCCACGTGAAACCCATGGGATAACATATGCGACATGTCTCCACATGTGATCACATGTTCTTCACGTCACCACATGTTTTTACATGTTATCCCATGGGTTTCACGTGGGAATTCACACCGAAATGTTCCAAAAACACACATTTTACATGTGATCACACGTGTTTTTTTGCACGTTAAACACATGTTGTATACATGTGATCACATGCAAAAAACATGTGAAATTCATGTGTCTTTTCTGTAAGGGATGTCTTATACAAAACTTTCGTATAAAAAGTAATTAACTAATAGGGACCACAGCACTACGCACTACGATCTTTTAAAGGTCCAGCGTATGAAATTTAGTGACATCTAGCTGTGAGGTTGCAAATTGCAACTGCTCACTCCACCCCTCCCTTTCGAAGCACTACGGTGGCTGACACAGAACTAAGATGTTGTCATGTTTTCGCTTCTTTCCCAAAGGAGATAACATTTACGAAACGCTCTGTAGAGCAGTTTGTCCGTTTAGGGCTATTGCTGTGTATGAAGATAGAACATAACGCTTCATTATGTAAGGTCTTCATACACCTCTGAAGACATAGTTATGTAAGGGATATAGGGGTGTCCTTGACTAAGGATTTGCATAGTCAAATCAGAATTGTTACGTCTTGCCAATAGTCGATTGATAGTGTGTGTGTGTGTGTGTGTGTGTGTTCATGTTTGTATATCCCGGTGGGGACCTAAACCTGAATACACACCAACACATGGGGACTCGTGTCACCGTGGGGACCAAAATTGAGGTCCCCATGGGCAAAAAAGCTAATAAATTGTACAGAACAATATTTTTTACAAATCTAAAAATGCAAAAAGTGTTCTATGATCTTTAGGTTTAGGGATAGGGTTAGGGATAGGGGATAGAATATACAGTTTGTACAGTATAAAAACATTACGCCTATGGACTGTCCCCACGGGGATAGTCAACCAAAGCCTGCGTGTGTGTGTGTGTGTGTGTGTGTGTGTGTGTGTGTGTGTGTGTGTGTGTGTGTGTGTGTGTGCGTGTGCGACACCAGGTGGTTAACGAGGGTACAGCGCAAAGTGCAGCGCAACATTGATGCACCAAATAACAATCAAACATTAATTTACAGAATTAGTTTAGAACAGAATATACCTTTATAATAAAAATAAAAAAATGAGCCAGATTCAAGTCACAATGTGCAAAATAAATGTGTTTAGGCAAAATGACTGAAATGCAGGGGAAAATATTCAAAACAAAAGCCACAAATAGTAAAATTAATGGACATTTACCTTAAACATCACGTAACAATGCTGTGCCACTTACTAGACCAGATCTCGCCTCAAAACTAAGAAGACGCGGAGAGACGCGATCCTGCGCTGGGTCATAGCCAGACCTCACGCTCACATGCGCCAGGGGTTTCGGTACCCAACCCTAAAAATGTCCCATTTCTTTACGTCATAAATAATATTTTTGGCGGTGCAGTAATAATGATCCCCATTGCATAACACCTCTGCGAAGATTCTACTGTGACATTGGTATTTGAATCAGGCTCCTCCTATCGAATCTTCGACTATTCGGGGTCACCCTTAAAGGGATAATGTACAGGCAGCCGGTTGTTATCGCAGAAATAAGCAGAAAGCCCCTTCAGTGTGAGACTGAAGGGGCTTTCTGCTTATTTCTGCGATAACAACCGGCTGCTTGTACATTATCCCGCTTATTACACAGCTACTTGCCACATGAAAAAAAAAACTGGACAAGAAATTTGAATTTTAAATACAGTATTTTATTAGCTCATTTTTACCGAAGGCAGACCTTCCGCGAGGAAAAGCCATTTACTTTCGGTTTTAAGTTCATAAACGACGTTCAAATGTCACGAACAGGCAATTTGGTTTAACCATTTGTAAATATAATGTAAAAAAAACTGTCAAAATGATTTGCTGCATCCGGTTTACCGTCTGTTATTAGTTTTGAGAGGTTGTTATCTGGGAATAACGAACCTGCAAATGTCGCCACTGGCCAATCAGAATCAAGCATTCCAACGAGCCGTGTAATAAGTATATTATGTTACATTTCTGTCAATAGATCCTCCAAAAAAATTACATATTGGCCTTCAATATGAAGGTAATCCCAGGGTGATACCTCAAGAATCTGGTTGAGAAAAATGCCAAATGCCATTTATATAAATTCTATGCTAATAGTTTGTTCTTTGAAGATGACAGTTATTATTTATTTTGAATTTTGAAAATTGCCATAGTTACATCTGTGTGCTTACATAGTTTACATCCATAGTTTCAAAGTTTACTATTATTCTAAAATGTGGGAAAAATATTCATAAGGAATAAGTAAGTGACCCTAAACTTTTGAACAACAGTACATATAATCCAGTCCACTTTTTTGTGTAAATTAAACTCGGATGGGACATTGAAGAAAAGACATTAGCATCCTTTGTATAATAAAAGAAACATGAGTAAAACACAAGAATTCCCAGGAATGATTGTGAACCACTTGGAGGACTGCATCTAAAGATAAAGCATGTTTATTCTTAATTGTGTGACCACATTTTAAGACTGACAAGTTATTTTACTAAGGTCTGAAAATTCCCAGACAGGCCTAATTAATAACAAGGCAAAATATAGTGTTTGTCAGAATAAATGCAAACAAGTCTCATTCATTAACATTTTTACAGCATTTATTAATCTTGGTTAATGTAATGTAGCCTTATATACACTTTACTAATTCTCTCCAAGGGCAATTAAGTCAAATATAGGTAAAATATATCAAAATAAAGGTCTTTATAATCTACAAAAAAAATCAATACCGGGTATGTTATGTATTTCAGTATTATAAGAAATACCAAGGAAGAGACGGGACTACATATTAATCAGGGCTTGCCATCATTATTTCATCTTGTAACGCTGAACACCCTTCTACGGCAGTTGCGTAACAACCACGTAACACCGGAGAGTGAAGGGATAACAAAAAGGTCAATTCACGTTTCGTAAATACACAACAGGGTATAAAATCAATTCGCAAGAATGCAATAGTCAATATTTTAATATATAAACTGTTTTATAATATAAAACTGTAGCTCTGGTATGTATAATGCTGCACTGAGACTTTTTTCTCACTCCAGACCATTTCATCATCATATCTTGTGAAGTCTGGTTGATGAGACCTGGGGGAAATTCTATTAATGAGTTCAATTTTTGTTTTGTCACATGTAAAACCCCTTGAAAATTAACCCCTCGAAAATTAACTCCTCTTGCTTAATGAACACTGTTGCTAATAAAACCTTGGGGATTTGTTTTAAGGATCCTACATCACACGTGTTTATTAGCATCCGTGGATCTAAAGCAAAACACATGAATCACAACAGGTATAATTTTCCCGTAGGAGCAAGATTTTTGCACTTTTGGTTTAGTGAATTACTACTGTAATAAATGTAGGGAGTTTTACACTTAGTTACTTAATGCATTTATAAAAGGACCAAAAACTATTCTTTAACTATTCTTACTGTTTTAAACTATGCGATTTTGACTTTGAAATTCTTGAAGTAGACAAGAAACAATGTCAGACTTTTTCTGCATCCCAATTTGCATAATATCCATGTTATCCATATAATATCCATCCTATTTGAAATTATAATTAGCATGTCCCAACTCATAGTATGTTGAAATTAGTTTTCTCAAAGTACCTAGATGGTCTACTATTGAAGATCGGATGTGATGCTACACTGTATTAATAAAATTAAATAAGTGATGCCTCACTGAATTAATAAATAAAAGGCTTGGAAAAAAGGGAGTCGACTCACACAAACGAGTCGTGCCCTAGTCCGATTCACGAACCGCCCCAGATTTACGTCACTACATATTATAGTCCCCGCCTACATTTTGCTAGGTCTGCCAGCGAAAACTTCACTCTTCTCCCCCAAACAATGACCACGTTTACATGGACAACAATAATCCGATATTAACACGATTAAGACAATACTCTGTTTAAGAATGGACCATGTAAACAGAGCTTTTTGATTAGCTTAATCCGTCTAAACTCATAATCATAGTAAACACAAATCGAATTAAGACGGGTGGAGTACTCCTATTTTAGTCGCATTATCGAAGTGCGGTATAGACATGTACACACCTAAATCGCACTATTACCGGCGAGTAGGAACTTTCGCGGCACTTTGCGACAGGTTACACACACGCACGGCAGTGGACAGCCGTTTCGTTTTACGGCAAACAACATGGCTTCAAGCAAGAAAGCACATTTTTGGTCCGAATGGGAAACAAGAAAGATGCCAACAATTCTAGAAAATAAATGAAACACCAAAAACTGTATGTGGTACCATGGCGAAGACGAACTGTTTGTTGATGCATGAAATTATGGAGGGAATGTCGAACGGCATCGCTTAGGGACGTAATGACGTATGCCATTAATCGAACGATGTAGTGTAACATGTAAAACGGGAACATGAAAGGTATATTCTTAAAGCAACTCATGTAAACACCTTAATCGTAATATTAGCTTACTCAGAATAAGGCAAATAATTTGATTACTGACGTCCATGTAAACGTAGTCGCTGTAGCTCGTGAGCCTCATTCGCGGTAGACCAATCACAGCAGACTAGACCATCTGACCAATCAAAATCATTTGAGTGTCAGTCAAGAAATAAGGTAAGAAAAACTGCCTATAACAAAATAATAGTGTTTTTACATCTTCTATGTACGTAAACTTGTTGTTGGACACTACATAAACCAAAATAGGACCTTAAAAATCAAGGAATATTTACTCTTTAAGGCAGAAGTATATGGTAGGCCTATATGTCGAAACAGGTCTGCTTACATCCGCTTGTCGAAGTAGTGTTAACGGCATTATGAACTAACAGCCATTTCTCTTGATTTTTACGGTAATCTGCTAACCCTGAACGTTGTTTTTTATTTTTGCCATTTTGTTTTATTTTAGTAGGAAAATGTCAGTGAGAAGAAAAAAAAGAAGCCTGTAGCCTATGTATTCGGAGTAAGTTGTTTTGTAGTAACACTACATATATCTATGAACAACTTGATTACAGGCATTAGATGCTACATATACTGTTTGCTTAAATACGTACATATACTTATCTCTGTCAGATTTCTGTTCGATTAAAAATATCCGTGACAGATCTTACATTTCAATTCATGTTTTCTTGTCTCATTGTACTGTAATCCAAAACGTGTATCCATAACTTGCAGGGCTTTCCAGTCTAATTTGTGTGTATCAGATCTGAGAAAAATCAGTTGTAGTATTCAATGGTCAAGATTGATAAACACAGTTCTATACAATAAAATCTCCAGGGAAGGATCCCCCACTTACATCATAAAGGTGCCATGATAACACTGACCCTACTGGGACTAAAGACCAAAGTGAAACAATTATGTCTTGAAACATTGGTCAAGATTCAAGGGACAGATTAATTAAAATGATTGGCTTGAATTAAGAGAACAATTAAATTAGATGTTTCAAAAGAAAGAAAGGCAACTGTGACAGCGGACAGACTTTCAAATGTTGTGATGCAGTTCTTTCCATGAGGTGATGATCTCATGTGATTTGTAGGAGAAAAACTGTATTAGAAGAAAAACAGTACGTTAACTCATTTTCTATTTCAGCAGTCCTCCTGGGTCTAGGCTATTACAGTCCAGGGAACACACTAATTGCTTCTCTTGGTCTCCGTAGCCCAGACAATGTTGTGGATTTTTTTCGTAGACAATTTGTTGTAAGCATTTAAAATATCAAAATATTTACTGATAACAATAACAACACTGAATAACATCAGCTCTTACAACATCTGCCTGCATCAAATTTAACCCAGATTTCAAATGTTTCAATACCAAATTTTAAAGTATGTGATAGTCGCTATTGCATATTGTTTATTTTCCCCACATTTTATATATATTACTTTGGATAAAAGACAAGTGCCTGCTAAACACATTTCATATGATGTACTTTAATAATACTCATAGGTCATACATTTTTCTAAGTATGATTTTTAATAACTAAATCTTCTACGGTATGTTTTAAATAGAGACTAATAAAGCCGCAGAATCCTGATGCGCAGATTAAAGACCTTTTTTAAACTGAATTAAATTTTGGACTGCTATGAGACGTGAGTGGAATCTACCTTGTTCTTCAGCGACCTCTAGTGATAGTTGTTGGCTATTACAAGGTAGGTTTATGACAACAAACAAACACTATGTTCTGTGGTTTCTTTTAATAATATGAATTACTTGTGCTGGTAATGTTTAGGATTATATTCATTTAGGTTTACAGGCTTATACACATTGCTTTAGATCAAAAGGGTTATTCTCATTGGTTTACGGGCCCATTCCCATCACATTATGTTGTCCTCGTTGATCATATTTTGAAGGAACATTTTTTTTATCACTGAGAGGATTTCAAGAAAACAAAATTCTCATTTGGTTATTTTACTTATAATATGCTACAATAACACTGTCTGACCGTTTGCTAGTTATTTATGCAATCATGTCTCTAAAACTTTCTTTACCGTTGAACACCTGTCGCTACTGATGAAAGGCTGCTTAAGAAACAGGTATTGGCCACTTTGTAACCTGATCAGGGGCTTGAATAAATGATGGAGTTGGGTTCACTATTGGCACGGTTGTTGCTGTTTGCATTTCAAAAGAAACAACCCATCTGGACACAGATAATCTGTCTGAAAAAACTACTGCACTGCATCCTGCCATCAACACGCCGAGGATGAACCCTGAGTAGTAAGTTGTTATGCTTTTAAAGACTTTACTTTATTGTGGTGTTTTCTTGTTATTTACAAAAATACTACATTGCTAGCGGTAAAAAGACATATAGTCATCAGGCATCTAAATTAATAATACATCACTTTTTTGTATTTGCAGTGACTATCTGTTCAAATTGCTGTTGATCGGGGACTCCGGAGTGGGGAAGTCATGTTTACTCTTGCGATTTGCTGTAAGCCAAATATTTTTCTCTCTTTATGTCATTGAGGCCTACTACCGCTGCTAGCATACAAGTCTCATCATGAAACCTGTTATGAGTAGCTTTTGTTAGGAGGGAAAACCTTTATATATATATGGCACCAGTCAAATGTTGGGACACGATTCTGTATATAAAATTCTCATTTTAAAAAAGGAATAGTTCACCTAAAAACTATCTTTAAAATTATATTTACTCATCCTCATGCCATCCCACATTGTCTCAAACAATTTAAAATGCCGTCATGTTATCAGACTCAAAATGTTAAAGCCCCAAAAACTCATCCATCCATCATTAAAGCAATCCACACGGTTGTTTAAAAGAAAACTATTACTATTTTAAGCTTATTTGGTGATATTAAAACCAAAACAAACACATCCGTTAAATATGTGGATAACTTAAAATCTAATTGGTTCTTGCATGTCTAGTTGTCATATGATAAATCATGCCTGAATTTTAATACAAAATGATTTGCGTCATGTACATCTGGAATCAGTAAATTAGATATTTTCTTTAATAAATGCTAAACAAATATTAAAATCTGTAAACTGTTTAGACAAATTGTGACTATGATTTTTAGGCTGAACATTTTTTGCTTCAAATGAATTTCTTGAATTTACACACATAGTTGGAAAGTAACAAGAGGAAGGGAAATAAACACAAATTGTTTTTCAATACATTGTTTTACTTTGATATTTCCGTTGATGACATAATTATTTCCACAGGATGACACCTATACAGAGAGCTACATCAGCACTATTGGAGTGGATTTCAAAATCAGAACTATTGAAATGGAAGGGAAGACTGTCAAGCTACAAATTGTGAGTAAAAGTTAGATATTTAACCTTGTATTCTGAGAAGACGACTTGTTTATTTTTAGATCAGAGCATGTGAAACAATGACCGTATTGAACATTTCAAAAGTTATGCAAAATGACCACCAGGACAATTAGTGATAAGTGGTATGCTTTAACATTTTTCTATGTGGTTTTCCTGTCCTCAAGTGGGATACAGCAGGACAGGAGCGATTTCGCACCATAACATCCAGTTATTATCGGGGAGCCCATGGGATTATAATTGTCTATGATGTCACCGACCAGGTAAGGCCAATATTTTATAAGTGTTTGTTTATTTTTTTATGCGATGGTTGTTTATGTTTTGTTTAATCAGGAACTTTACCTTATACAGGATTCTTTCAACAACGTGAAGCAATGGTTAGAAGAAATTGATCGCTATGCCTGTGAAAGCGTCTCCAAGTTGCTTGTAGGGAACAAGAGTGACCTTGTTTCAAAAAAAGTAGTGGGCTTTACCACGGCAAAGGTAAATCCCTCAGCTTGTTTACAGATGGTACCGTTTGTTTTACAGGGTTTGCAGATCAAAGGCATTATAATTTTTTATATAATATGTATTTAATTGAACTGGTTTTAGGAATTTGCTGAGTCACTCAAAAGCCCATTCCTGGAGACCAGTGCCAAGAACGCAAACAACGTAGAGAAGGCATTTTTAACGATGGCCTATGAAATCCAGAAGAGGCTCGGGACAGACAGCGTTCACAATGAAACTGTTAAAATGGGGTCCAAAATAAACAGTGCCCCCTTGTGGCCTGGAGGAGAGAAATCAGCTGAGGAGGTCAGCTCTTGCTGTTAGTGCTGAATATATTTTTAGTTCAGGGTTTTTTCATTTCTGTTTATAATTTTTTTGTGTATGCTTTTCTTTTTCATCAAAGTAAATTGAAAGTAAACCATGACTTCTTGTTTCCATGTGTTGAATGTGTTCATTTGACATTATGAACTAATTAAAATCAGATATACTACAATTAAATACATTGCCATTGTAAGAAATGAATTTGAACATTCTGATATTTTATTATTATGAGCTTACACTTGTTTATTGTTTACAAAAAATCCAGACTAAAATTACTGATACTACTATTTTCAATACCACTAGAACTTCATATATTTCATTTACAATTTCTCAGAATTAAAAACGTGCATCATAATCTTAGAGGAAACTTTAGATTATACAGGTTCTGCAGAGCCCTTTTGCAAAGAAAACTGAAACAACTGTGCCATCTTAATATGCAATGCAGAAAATATTCATTCAGTGTTAAAAGGATAGATAAACCATTGGCCTGCCATTCATTCATTTATTCATTCATTTTACCAGTGTTGGGTAAATTACTCTCAAAAAGTAATTAATTACTAGTTACTAATTACATATTCAATAGTGTAATTAGATTACTGTACAAATTACTCTCTCCAAAAAGTATTTAGTTACTTATTACTAATTACTTTCTATATCCTATATCAACCTTGATTAGTTAAGTGATTCAAGGATAGGCATGAAATGGCTCTTTTAATTAATTTAAATAAATAATATTAAACTGCATAAAGTAGTATTATTAAATGACCAAAGTATTACAAATGTGAGAATTATACATTAAAGCAGGGATTTTAAAGTTAGACTTTGAATTTTGATGTCAATTCCACTATTGCACACACATATATTACACAAAGTATTTAGTTTAATCACATCAAAAGTAACTGTAATTAAATTACAGGAAAAAAAGAGTAATCCCTTACTTTACTTTTTCAAGGGGAAAGTAATTACATTACAGTAACTAATTACTTAGTAACTAGTTACACTCAACACTGTATTTTACCCTCTTTTAATCTACAATGTGGCTCGGTTATTTTGAAAATAAAAAGGAAAACATTAACATAATGTCAATAGATCAAGTAGACACAAAATTAAGCATATACAGTATGATACAGTACATTTATATTATATATATATTGTATAATCTTACGTAATAATTATGACACTGAATCGATATAATATTTATTTTCATGGTAAATGCAAATTGCTTAAAATGATTATTAATCAAAGCTCACAATTATCATATTTTGGTTAAAAAAGCAGTAAACACAAAACAGAACTGCACTACCAACAAAACAACTATGATCAACTGACAAGAGATTAAATGTAGAATGAACTCATAATAAGAAAATAAAAAGAACATTATTACACATTACAGCCAGGACTTCTTGCCACTACATCTAGCCATGTTAGACAGTTTCAGCCGTATGTGCTCACGTTCCTCTGGGTTTCTCTTTGGCAAGCACTCCAAAGTTGAGTCAGTCTCAAAAGCAATGGCAGGAGCGTGCGAAAGCAAAGCTGTCCCTGTCTTCTAAGATGAGGCTGTCGCAGGGGTCTGCAGAAACAGTCTGCCTCGGATTGAATGTCTGAGCTTCAGCAGCAAAGGATTGTGCTGAGGGTACGGTTCCCTCTCCGTCCTGCAGCACAGAAAGCAGGCGACGCAAAGCATGCGGAACACGTAGATCCAGCCGAGGTAGTGGAGCTCCACAATGTTTAGGAGGAAACAACCCAGACCGATGCTAAACATAAAATTAAGGAAGATGGTCTTTTCAGTGGCCCGGGACACAAAACAGTCAGTCTCAGTCGGACAGGGGTATGTTTTGCAACGGAACAAATGAGGCACCTCAAATCCAAACAGGTAATACTGACCGACCAGAAAGGTGATCTCTAAAACAGAACGAATCAGCACGTGAACGATGTAGATGAGAAGAACTTGGCTGGAGAGCGTGGTTGGGTCTTTGCCAACCTCACCAAAATCTTCCTGCAGCAGGCTTTGCTCCACACTCCCCTCATCCGGGACATCCCAGTCTTCTCCCTGAGGCCTGTATGCTGACTCAGGATTGCTCCTTACTGAGCACTGGGCGTCTGCCTGCACCTTCTCCGTTTCCAACTTCTCATCTTTGGTGATCTTGTGCAAGACATATACAACGTAGAAGATGGATGGTGTTGAGACGAGCACAATTTGGAAGGCACAGAAACGCAGGTGGGAGACGGGAGCGAACGTGTCGTAGCAGACGTTGTTGCAGCCCGGCTGCAGCGTATTGCAGGTGAACTTGGATTGTTCGTCGCTGTACACGGCATCCCCAACCAGCGTCACTAACAGTATGCGAAAGATCAAGAGCACCGTCAGCCAAATCTTACCGATGACCGTCGAGTGATTCTGAACCTCTGTTAGAAAGCGGCCTAGAATAGACCAGTCCCCCATTTTTGAATCTGCAGAAGACAGTGGAAGAATAGCAAGATATTCTAACATGTTACCATCTAAAATATAATAAATATGGAAACTTTTCATTCATCATTGTGAAAATGTTATTTCGTGATATTTTGTGTTGTTATGTTTTAAAGTAAAATATCTCGCAAGTCATTTCTAAATTCCTTGCATGAAAACAGAAAACAAATAAGAAAAAAAACGCTTACCTCTGGTTGATTTGTGTCTTGATAATATTCACTATGCATTTTGCATTGCTACATATGGAGAAAAAAACTGTTTGTCACAGGGAATGGTCTTCACCGAGTGAGCTGGAGAGCAATGGGCTGACCACAGGCATACATCCAAACACCTCATTGTACTGTATTCGGACACAGAGTCCCAATGTACAATGTCACAAAGATTTAAAACACAATGGGATGCAACTTCTCTGAATGTCCCTGAATGGTCAAACAAAATGTTCAAAAGAACCTGCTGGAATGGGAAAACAATTACCCCATGCCTGCTGTAAAAGTGTGTGAAAGCCAATGAAATTATTCCCTGCGAAACAAATTGTTGAACTCGTATGCCTCAGCGACAATGTGAAAATAAATAACATCAAAGTAATGACAAATTAAATTAGACTCTCGTATTTTATAACAGCGAGGTAAATCTGTATCCCTGGTGATATATTGGAGTACAGCCCTTTTATAAACACTTTTATGTACACCAAATGGTACCCATCTAATCTAAAAAAACCAAAACTAATTGAGTCTTTGAAGGTAATATTACTGTAACTTGAACAGACCATGAACAAACATTTTTCAGGGTATTAGGGTCACATGCAAACAGGCTTTCTATTGCGATCAATATTCCTTTGTAGATCATTTATCAGTATGAGAAAAACTGCCTCACTGCTTTGATGTACAAAACAAAGAGTGAAGATCAGCTTTGTTCATTTGTCACGGTCAGAAAATCAGGGCTTTCAAATAAAACTTTTGGAATAGGTGAGGTTAGGAATATACGACTTAATGTATTAATAAATATATAATATATAAATACATACGACCTAGTATATAAATATAAAGTATCAGCCTAACTAAACTTACAATAGCTGCACTGTAAAACTTTGTAGTTTTGCAGCAGGTTTGCCAGTAACTTACTTACTGTATATGTAATGACTGAAACACATTGACTTTTGAGATTCAAATGAGCAAGAAGAGACTGGCATTAGCACAGCAACACTGCAAAAAATAATGTTCTTCCTAAGCATTTTTGTCTTGTTTTTTAGTAATAATATTTGAAACTTCTTAAATTACGACACATTTAACAAGAAAAGTGACCGAAGATATTTAGTCTTGTTTCATGAAAGAAAATATAAGAAATAGGTTTATGTTTTGATAAGTTCATGTTTAAAACGCAGTTGTAAATAAAATCTACAGTAAGTTAGGCAAACCTGCTGCAAAACTACAGCAAAGTTTTACAGTGTAACAATAGCTTACAATTGCTGTATGACAATTAGGGTAATATCTGCAAATGGAAAAACACAATCAAATATCCCTAGATATAACAATAAATAATAAAACAATTAAAAATCCATAAACAAACAGAAACTAACAGTGTTCTCACCTTAAATCAATTATTAACATTGTCCATATAAAATCTACTATGTAGATTGCAATAAAATGCAATGAAGATTGTAAAACATATCAGGCATATCTATAACCGTAAAGTAACTGTTATTGCTGTATGATAGACAGTGTTGGGTAAGTTACTCTGAAAAAGTAATTACTAGTTACTAATTACATATTCAATAGTGTAATTAGATTACTGAACAAATTACTCTCTCCAAAAAGTATTTAATTACTTATTACTAATTACTTTCTATATCCTACATCAACCTTGATTAGAAATGATTCAAGGATAGACATGAAACGACTAATTTAATTCATTCATTTAAATAAATAATAAATAACTCTTATTAACTGACCAAAGTTTAGAATGTGAGAAGGATACATTAAAGCATACATTTTAAAATTAGACTTATAATTTTGATGTCATTTCCACTATTGAATATATTACACAGTACTTAGTTCAATTACATCAGAAGTAACTGTAATTAAATTACAGAAAAAATAAGAGTAATCCCTTACTTTACTTTTTCAATGGAAAGTAATTAAATTACAGTAACTAATTACTTAGTAACTAGTTACACCCAACACTGATGATAGAGGAGGCAAATATATGCAAAGCGAAACACACAACAAACAAACTAGACAGATTGATATTGATATTGATAAAACGATAATTAAACAAACAAAATATAAAAACAAACAAACGAACACGAACAAATGCTTTTAATAGTTAGTTATTAATAATATTTTATAATTATTACATTGCACCTGAATATATAGCTATTTGTTTACTCTAATATTTATCTAATTATTTATAAATCAGGGTATCAGTTTCACTTTTTGTGTTAAAAGTCGTTTAAATGTATATATTGTGTGTAAATTAAAATAAACAAGAAGTACAATGTGTTTGTTTGTTTGTGTGTGATGTACTCCGATGAAGAGCGCTGGCAGAATCTCAGCAGCAGCAGCAGCAGCAGCAGCGGTGTATCATATGAAATGGTTTGGCCCTCGGGGTTACAGGAAGTTGTAGCAGCTGCCATGTTTAGCTGCTTTGTTGTAGATTTCTTGTAGGTTTCCTGCAGATTTTTTTAAGTGTTGCAATGGAGACGAGCTGGAGTTCATTTTTATTTCAGGTAAGACCAGCGCTTGAAATAAATCGCGAACGCGCGGGAAAACAGCGAGTCGGTCGGACTTTTAAAGCGTGCGCGAGTCGCGGGGATTTGAGGTTTGATAGTGAATTTTTAAGGCAGTAAAAACAATGGTAGCTAAGCTAGCTCGCATTAGCCGCTAATGCTGCATCTCCCAGACTTCCAGCTGTGAACTGTGAGGGAGACGTACGAGGGATTTCTTTCCCTCTTTTTCACATCCTTCCCATGCTGGCTCTTTTTATTTTATTCGCTTGTTTGGCTTAAGTTGAACACTTTTACTAAGCGTCCTTTAGCTCGGTCTTGTGTACTCATTGATTTTGTTGTGGTACAATTAGGTTGTTTTGGCCAGACTGAGCGTCTGCGTGGAAAATAATAAAGTGTTTAGACGCAATTGCGAGCATAGTTTATATGCAGTGTTTTTGCTTTCTTTCTCTATGTTGATTTGGGTGTTATTAACGCAGTTCCCTTGGCTAGTTTTATTGGAGTGAATGTGGGGATAATGGCTGTTTCTCAAAACCTAGTAAACTGCCTTCCTGGGCAGCACACCGTTGTGTCATAATGATCAAAGTTGAACGTTTACATGATGCTAAAAAATAGTCAAGATTGGGTTTGAACGGCTGAATCCTCATGTGAAAACACTAACATAGCTAAAAAGTCGAGCCTGGCGCAGTGTGCAATAGTACTCGTGAGTTAGTTTAAATTTGAGACACCTCTTAAACCTGGGATTATTTTTTCCTCCAGCTACAAAAAATTGAACTAGGTTGCATAGTGAGACTATGTTCAGGCTGGTGACATCTCAGATTTTATTCATGTCATGTTCAGTCATACAGTAAGTTTAGTGCCAATGTGCATGGGAACACACACTGATGCATGGGACTTTTGGCTTGTTTATTGTAAAATGAGAATGCATTGGTTTGGGACGAAACTGACAATAGGAATTCTACTTTTTCACTTTGAAATGCACATTATGCCGTCATCAAAAGTGTCTGGTGTATTCTGTTACTGTTACAGCTCTGATTTCTGGGACTATAAGGTAGTGATGAAGCTTTTTCTCTCTTTTGTCTTTCCCCATTGGGAGAGAAAACATCTGAAGAGCTCTAGGCTTTGCTCCAAATAAGTTTGCATTTACTTTTAAAATAGAAAGAGAGGAGCAGACAATATCAAGAAACGTTATTGGGAATGATCTGTAAACACAGAACGGGTTGTTTCTGATGATCTGTAAACACAGAACAGGTTGTGTCTGTTCATACGTGTAAATTGCAAATGTGTTGTTACATAGGGTTTTAACATCAGTTTAAGTTTGTTTACCACACTTTTCTTGTTTGGAAAACAATAATACAAAGCCTTGCATGCTTTGGTTACAATCCTTATTTGAATAGTGTACATAGTTGAGTTTAAACTCACTTATTGCTCCGAATATTCTCTGTAACAAACAGGGTTCACTGACATTTAGGAGATAAACAGCGCCAAGTTTCATTCTTAGAAGCCTGTTTCAAGTTATCTTTTCCCCAAATGTCTTATATACCCATAAGAAAAGCTTAACACCTTCATAAACTTTGATCAACTTTATACCAGAGACATCAGTGGTTTGGTTTATAGACCCAGATTTGGATTATAGACCTATTAAAGCTGGTGTAAAAAAGTGCTTAATTTGTTCTGCTTGATTCCACCCATGTGATGAGGCATCTAATGAGACGACGGTCTAGCGCGTCCCTCCTCATTGTTCTGCAGGCGTCTGAGGTTAGGTTATTCATGAGCAAAGCATTGTCCGGCTCCCAACAGGCATCTCCTAATCCGTCTGCAGCAAACGAGAAACTGATTCACTGGCCTCTCTTTGGTGAAAAGGAGTTCGGCCTGCTGTTGTTTCCTTGACAGGTTACATGATATGTTGGTTTTGTTTTATTTTGTTGTTGTTTTTGGGTTAGATTATTTTAGGGATGCACAGATGAATCGGCCACCGATATTAATCGGCCAATATTGGATTAATTTAACACCATCGGCATTAGGGCTGTCACGATTATTAAATAATCGTCTCATCACGATTATTAAATAATCGTCTCATCGCGATTGTTTGACCTCATCGCGATGGTTTCGGATCATCGCAATTATTGCACATCTCTATAGAAGACACTAGGGGGAGCTGTAGTGCATCTGCATATTGCATATTTTATTGTTTATATTGTAACTAAAGCGTGGTAATACTTGGTAATATGGTCGTTTCAAAGCTAAATAAAAAATGTATGAGAATTAAAAGTCAAAGCTCTAAAACAGACAATTAATCGTCATAATCGCAATGATTTATTAGACAATTAATCGTCAGCCAAATTTCATAATCGTGACAGCCCTAATCGGCATATCAGCAATAGCATGAAAAAGGCAGATACTGATGGTTTATTAAATAACTGCATGGAGGCAATGAGATGCATCATGTCTGAATAATCCAACATTTTTCTCTGGGCAAAATAACTAAATAGCAACAGCACAGACTTTAAGTTTATTAAAGAAATTTCAATTTTAAGTCAAATATGAGTTAATAAAAGTTGTTAATAAAAGAAATATTGGATAGCAAAAATCACCTTTGAAGATTGTCATGTTGATTTGTTGTAATTTTAATCTTGATTTGTGCCCAGGGCCGGCCCAAGCCTTTACGGGGCCCTAAGCAGAATTTTATTTGGGATGTCATAAAAACAAAAACACATAAACCTTGCATTATGTAATTACATCTTTTGCTTATAATAAGTAAATCAGATATGGGAAAAGTATACACAACTGAACTCATTAGCCTTCTCCCAAAATGTTGTGAATGTCTCCATAATTAATACACCTGGTGAGTTGATTCAGGTGTGTCATACAGGGCTCTAGACTCACTTTTTGCACTGGTGCGCCTAACTTTTTTTCTTAGGTGCACCAGCACAAAAGTTAGGTGCACCCAAATTTTCGACCGCATCACATTTAACGCCGCAGTTTTACCAGTTCACTTTTTTTTTAATGGCTGTCCATAAAGGCAAAATTGACTTGACATTGTAAATTATTAACTAACAATCTGGTCAACATAAAGTTCTTTATTTGAAGCACAATTCTACAAGAAAGGTAACTTACTGAAAAAGTGTTGGTGCATAAAGTGCTTCACTGAACTGAAACTTACTTAAAACATCTCAAGATAAATGGACCAGGGCTTGACATAACCAGGGAGGTTGATGGCTCCGTGTCAGAGCATTGCTTATGATTTTCGGACGGATCAGGCCTTAACTTAACATTATTCACAAAACAGTTGTCAATCGTTCTTTTCATCTTCTCTCATCATCCGCGGCTACATACACTCTGTTAAACTGATGGGCCTATTAGGCTCCTCACCTCTCTGTCTGACTGCAGCACACGCATTTTCACACGTACACACCGGTTGCGCTAGACATTTTTATTGTCTGCCATTTTGACTGACAGGCTCGTAAAAAATTCGTCATAATCTATTATTGCCCGTCACTATGGTGCAAGGTGGCGTTAGGTGGTAATTAGTATGTTCGTGATGTCATCACGCTGTACTTGCGTCTCGGAACTTGTTGTATTTTAATACAACTGAATGCCCAATAAAGCCGTTGTTGTTTATATTCATCTATATATTTAATGTTTTAATGTTTATGTACATATGTGATTCGATCTGGGAAAATCCAACACATGGTGCAAATTTATATATTACAGTTTTTGATACCATATTCAAGCCCTTTCCAAATCAGTTTTTATTTTGCTCATACCTTGTGTATGTAATAAGTATGATATGGGCCTATTGTGTGTCTGTTGTTGAATCACAGTGAGACTTTCAGAGTCGCAAAGACGTTTTTTTCTCCCTCGAACGGCTGATTTTTCTTAGTTGCACCATTGAGAAATAAGGTCGCATGTGGTCGCACTCTAGAGCCCTGTCATATTAGAAGCAACTGACAATAGTCTCTCCCAAACGTGGGAGCGAGGGGAGGGTCGGCCAAGGAAATAATTTTTTTGTGCCATGAAAAGTGAGATATTTGTCATTCAAATGTAGTGAAGTACAGTAAAAAGTAAACAGAAAAAGTAATACTTAAGTACAAATACTCAAAAAGTGTACTTAAGTACAGTTCTCAAGTAAATGTACTTCGTTACCCACATCTGAACTAAATAAACCACCAAATCAAGGTATTTAGCCTGTTATGTACTTTGCAAAGTGCAAATTTTAAAATTGCGCACGTCGCGCAGCACGGAGAGACACGTGTGACTTTTAAACTGCGCATCTCGCGTTGAACGAAGAGACGCATCCACGGAGAACCACATCTGACTTTAAAACTGCGCAGCTCATGCTGCACGAGAGACACATCTAAAACAGTAATTTTAAAAGGGAAGAAGACGCGCTTGATTTATAACTGCGCAGCTCGCAAGTGACGTCACAGATCAACTAATCGATAATATTGATTAGTTGTTGCAGCCCTAATTACAAGTGTATTGTCAACATTTGATAATTTCATTACTTCGAATTTTAGCTGAACTGTCCCTTTAAATTTTATACACACACCATACAGGGACAAATCATACAAAGGTAGTATCATTTATTGTTCAATTCAATGCATTTAACTATTTGCAAAGATTTTTATTTTAAAAATAATTTTTATTTCAACCACAACCTGTAAACACCCTTTTAAAGCCCTTGAGGATTTTTATTTAGTGTATTTACTTGATAACCATTAAATTGATTTAGAGTATGCACACAATTATTCTTAACCTTATCCCAAATAAAATGCTGAATTGACAGATAATTAAATGACATATTTTTCATCTAAATCAGCATTTTGTCGTTTGCATCAGTGAATACTGTCGGATGTTCAACATCTCTATCGTTAAACACTAAACACTTGTCAAATATTGAATGTTTAGTCACTTACAGTATGTTGTAGGGCTGGGCGATATGGCAAAAAACTCCATAGTTTTTTTCTATATTGATCGATAACGACAAACTCACTTCATTACATCTCTAATCTGTACAGGGCAGCGCTGGTTTGTTTCATATGCACCAGCTCATGTTAGCAAATATGTTAAGGATGGATATAAAAACATTTGTGCTTGAGTTTCAAAGTAACTCGCTTGCAATTGCGCCTCAAGTTTGTTTTGTTTAACCGGCGATTGCGGAAAAAAAATAAGACACTTGATAAACCGCGTGATGACAACTCGAGGTTAGTTTCACCTTTGTTTCCGCTTCCAGTAATGTTTTCTTCCTCATGTTGAGTTTTCTTTGCCAAGTGCAGTATGAAATGGACTTTGTACTTTGACGCGCATGATAAAAGCTGCATGCTGACTGACTGTTGTTGCGTTTATTTCTGCGTTCTGTTAGACTGTAAGATTAATCCATATCGAGTCAAAATGCCAATAGCTTATCATCGTTTTTGAAATACATTCTATCGCGATTCGATATGATATCGTTTATCGGCACAGCCCTAATATGTTGTGTGTTGCACAGCACTCTTTCAACTTTAAAGCTGATTCTGAAGCGTCTTGCTGAACTACAGCTGAAGACGTGACAATAGCTCCGTCTTCTTTGATTTGACTGGTCACTGCTCAGCTCTGTAACCAGTAGGCTTGTTGCGATAGTCGGTGTTACCGCCGTTTTTAAGTTTTATAGCAATAAAGCACTTAATTCAGTTAGTGACTGACAACAATAACGCACCAGAACGCGTCTTCTCAATTTAGCGTTAGCGGAATGAGTGTCGCAATAAAGATCAGCAGCAGGTGTCAGATTTCATTTATGGATTTCAGATTTCACGTGAGGCGAGTTAAAGGACAAAACGATGGCGGAAGATTTGGTTTTGAAGCGAAATGCAAAAGCGCCTACAGTGCATCTGGAAAATATTCACAGCGCTTCACTTTTTCCACATTTTGTTGTTACAGCCTTATTCCAAAATGGATTAAATTAATTATTTTCCTCAAAATTCTACAAACAATACCCCATAATGACAACGTGAAAGAAGTTTGTTTGAAATCTTTGCAAATTTATTAAAAAACGAAAAAAGCACTTGTACATAATTATTCACAGCCTTTTCTCAATACTTTGTTGAAGCACCTTTGGCACCAATTACAGCCTCAAGTCTTTTTGAGTATGATGCTACAAGCTTGTCACACCTATTTTTGGGCAGTTTCTCCCATTCTTCTTTGCAGGACCTCTCAAGCTCCATCAGGTTGGATGGGGAGCGTCGGTGCACAGCCATTTTCAGATCTCTCCAGAGATGTTCAATCGGGTTCAAGTCTGGGCTCTGGCTGGGCCACTCAAGGACATTAGGGCTGCAACTAACGATTATTTTAATTGTCGACTAATCTAACGATAATTTTTTCGAATAGTTGACTAATCTAACGATTATTATTTTTTATTAATCTAATAAATATTTTTTAGATTACCTTATTAATCATTTGGCAAATTTTGCAAATAAACAATAAGTTCTAGTATTTTCTTACATTATAAAGCAAATCATACTTTTTACTCCACTACATCTTATAAATAAATATTGTTGTTTTAACTTTTTAATCCGTGTTTACATTAAAATCACTATCTTCTTTTAATTAAGTAGTTTTAATTTTAAAAGTAAAAAAGACAGATTTTTTATGTACTTAACCTCCTAAGACCCGAGCTTTGGTTTGGCTTGCATTTTAGATTTCTTCTAGCTATTTGGGGTTAGGAGGAACCAATAAATATAATAACCAAATATTATATTTGAACATGAAGCACTTTTTGAAAAAAATTATGTCCACACATGTGGACAATCGGTCTGTATCCACAGAAAACAGTCAAGACACCATTGTGTAATAAAGTACAAATCTATTTTATTAACAGCCTGAGTACACTGGGGGAAGTGTGGGAAGGCTGTAGGTACACTGGGGGAAGTGTGGGCTGTGTGTGGGTACAATGGGAAAAGGGTGGGAATGCTGTGGGCACACTGTGGGAATGCTGTGGGTACACTGTGGGAATGCTGAGGGTACACTGGAGGAAGTATGGGAATGCTGTGGGTACACTGGGGGAAGTGTGGGAATGCTATGGGTACACTAGGGGAAGTGTGGGCATGATGTAGGTACACTGAGGGAAGTGTGGGCTAGGTGTGGGTACACTGGGGGAAGTGTAGGCTGTGTGTGGGAATGCTGTGGGTACACTGTGGGAATGCTGAGGGTACACTGGAGGAAGTGTGGGAATGCTGTGGGTACACTGGGGGAAGTGTGGGAATGCTATGGGTACACTAGGGGAAGTGTGGGCATGATGTAGGTACACTGAGGGAAGTGTGGGTACACTGGTGGAAGTGTGGGCACACTGGGGGAAGTGTGGGCACGCTGTGGGTACACTGGGGTAAGTGAGAGCATGCTGTAGGTACACTGAGGGAAGTGTGGGCTAGGTGTGGGTACACTGGGGGAAGTGTAGGCTGTGTGTGGGAATGCTGTGGGTACACTGGGGGAAGTGTGGGAATGCTGTGGGTACACTGGGGGAAGTGTGGGAATGCTATGGGTACACTAGGGGAAGTGTGGGCATGCTGTAGGTACACTGGGGGAAGTGTATTTGTGCATTTTGTTGATAAAAGCACCTTATTTAAAGTGAAGTTTTTTATATTTGTTCGTTTCTTATTTGATGGTTGCACAATGTGTGCAGTGGTTATTCGTTTTGTTGATAAAGGCACTTTATTTAATGTGAACGTTTTTTAAATGGTTTCTTAACAGTTTTTTTTGCATGGTATGTGTGCAGTGATTTTTCTTTTTTCAATAAATGTGTGTGTAATATAAGCGAGTGTCGTACTGTTTTGTGTATTTTTATTAAGAAAAATAATGAACCCATCATGAATTCAAGCAAATGCCGCTGAATTGCCGCTTATTTAAGTGAAAGTAAATCGAGATGTGTGCACGACCGCATTTTCGGCCGCCCCGAAATCCCCGACATGTGAGACCGGTGCTACCGGTGTTTTTATATGTCGATTAACCGGTGGGAAAAGTCACCGCAACATCCCTAGTAACCAGTAATTCCCTCCTCCTTTTATTTGATTTGCCATCTCACTTATTTTGATATTTCAATGTTGCGTTTACTCAGTAATTTCACAAATTTGAACACACATACAGAAAAAATACAGAAAAAAATGGTACGGCCCTGCGTGAGAAAATGGATGTGTGTCTGTGTCGTGAATAAATCACAAAAAAAACCTGTCATTTCATATGCTCTTGGGGGCCCCCTAGTGGCGGCGAGGCCCTAAGCAGTGCCTTAGCTCGCTTATAGGGAGGGCCGGCTCTGCTTGTGCCTCTCTTAAAATGTTAAATGGATCCAATTCACGTTCAGTAAAATTATTTTAATGCAGAAAAACGAACTAGTATTGTAAAGTACTATGCAATGGACCAATATAGGACTCGGACGATAGTTGTTTGTTAAAATCGGTATCGGCCAAAAAAATCATATCGGTGCATCCCTAGATTATTGGTATTTTTCCCCATTTAGCAGTGAGAATGCCTGTAATAGGCTGGAGATTTAACTTTGCATCTGTCATTTTAACCTATCACGGTCAAAGTTTTGTCTGTGATAAAGGTTTGTACGAAAAAAAAATTGTGCAGTGATAAAAGATTTAATTTTCCACATGCATTACATGCACAATATGGATTTGCCTATATATTTCAAAAGTAGGTTGACAATAGGATCACATTTTAAATGAATGCTTGGGTTTGCTTTAGGTTTTGTATTGTTTGTAGTCACGCTTGTCTGGTGCAAATCAACATTTTGAAGCGTCTACAGTGTTCTTTCTGTTAGTTTCTGTGTCCCATATTGGTTGGAGTGACCTCGGCTTTCATTGTGAATTTGTATCAAAGTCATCAAGGCACCGTGAAAAATCCTGGTCTGCCGCTATGCTTTGAATCTTTATCTGGTTTGGCAATCTCACATTCGTCCAGAAATGATAATATCAACAGCCATGTTAACCCATCAAATGTGTGCTCAAATCAACTATGATAATTTGCATAAACCAGCTGTGTTCAGTTTAATTGCCATTGAAAACAGCACAGGTCTAAACCACACTCATAGCTGTTGCTCACAAACTTTTTGGGTGTATAGGTCCAGATGTATGTATATTTGAATATGGCATAGCGGTTCTTCAGCCGTGTTGGAGACTGGTTCACCCCGCAGGTCTCTCGTTACTGTAGGGGCACAATTCTTGTTTTGGTGAATGCCCACCCCCAGCTCACCAACTGGATGCCATGACCAATGGGATAATGCGGCCAGCTGCAAAACGGAGCCTAATAATCGTGTAATCTTTCAGCTGCTCTTGTTTTAGGCCCTGCACTTGGAGTTGCAACACCCACCGATGCCCCCAACCCACCTGAATGAACTGAACGCCCTTCACTGAACGAACGAGTCAATTGAGTCAAAATGAGACTGAATGAAGTGCTACATGTCGTTCATGGTCTAATATTCTCTGTGTTACAACAATGCATATCCAGTAGTTACTCAACTTTTCTGAAAAATAAAGGTAATGACCTGGTTTAATTTAATTCCAAGGTAAAGTAAATTATGTTGAAACAGTTAAATATTTGTATGGAACATTTAATTACACCAATTAAATGAGTTAATCCAGATAGATTTTAGTAGACTAATATAATGTAGATTTCGTCGACTAAAAATAGACTAAAACTATGATAAATTGGGATACTAAAACTAAATTGCATTTTAGTCAAAAGACTATGACTAAAACTAAATCAAAATTTGCTGTCAAGATCGACACTGATCTTAATTCTAATTTCAGTTAAGCCTTAAAATGTTAAAATTCTTTATTAAGTTGTATGTGCAACAAAATAAGTTACTGAAATTGTTAATATTTTGAAAATAAATGTTATTTGAATTTCAGTTTCATTTTTGAATTTTGTTCAAAATATCGAGATATGTACCGAATCGTGAGCTGAGTGTATCGTTACACCCCTAGTAAACATACACACAAACGTACAGTAAACATTCTGTAAACAAACATTATTAGATGTTGGCATATTTTGGACTGCAGTATTGTATATCAAGTATTGCGTTATTATGAAACACTAATTCTTGTAGTCTAGCAAGCCAGATAACATTTTGTTTTGGCTGAAGCAGGCATTCATAGCAGTCATGTAGATAAAATATGACCGTAATCTAATTGCATTCCTTTCTTTTATAATGATACTCTGTTGTAGTTTACCCCATGTTTTTGTTTCCGTCCCTATAACACAATTTCATGTCTACTTGGCACCCTTGTCTTGCAGTGTCCAATAACATGCCGAGTTCTGTGCAGTGTTTACATTCTGCCTAACATTTTATTTTAGTTTTGATAGTTTGGAAAAGCATGAGGTTAAGTAAACAATGACATATTTGTTTTTATGTGAGATGAACCTGTTGTATTGACCATGTTATTGTGGTATATAACATGTGTAAGTTCAGGTTGTCCTGGGCATGGGCATCTTAAATTCTGTTAGGCTAGTCACATGAAGATCAAGCTCGTATCGTTTTACGTGCAGCGTATTTACGTTTGTAGGCTAGAGGAAGCTGCCAGTATCTTTTGCAAAAGGCACTGGCATATTTAATATGATATACTGCTGCAATGACATCTTGCCCTCGTGTAATCTATTTTGACACACAGGGACTAGGATTGTCAAGAATTTTCTTTAAAATAACACGTTTGCTCTTTTATCTTTCTTTCTTTTTTAGTTATTTTAAAGCATTGGTTACTTTGAGGTAACATGGCTAAAATCTGAATAATTTTTTCCAACTCTTTCACTTTGTAGCTTTCTCGCTCTCTTTATTATCTGGTTAGTCATCATGCACTTTGCCGAACAGCTGACTCGTCCCCTAATAGGTCCCCATCAGGGCTTCTCTTGTTTTCCAAGTTGCACGGATGCCCTGGAAATGAGTCAGTTTCTATTTTTCCCAAACATTCAACACCGTCTCTCAGCTGAGGTTGTGTCTACCTCATACTGTCCAATAGCAACACTGGTCCATAATATCACAGAGTGCCATTTCTCACAGCTCAGGCATCCAGTTCCCATAACATTTTCAAATGAGCAATCTTACACAACAACACGTTGCTTTTTCAAATGCAGATTATAAGCGTCTCAAACTCGCACCGCTTTTACATCGAGCAGCATTTCCTACTGATCCCAGAGCCGTGCTTCACGGACAAGCACGCATTAAAAAAAGTATTGACACATTGCATATAGCAGCCAGCTTGATTTCAATAGGATTTAGTGGTAATCGCGATAAATTATTGTGCAGCCCTAGTTTGTATTATCAGTGTAATATTTTGAGGGTGAAGTCAAAGCCTCTTGCATTAATGACATCCTGCACTCCGGATGTTTGTGCAAAATCTGATGATCCGTGTTATTCCTGCATAATTTGAGAATGCTCCAGAGAACATCTTGTGTGCTCCAGTTGAAGCAAAAAAATAGGGCTTTCTTACATTGGATTTACAGTGCATTCAAGCTGTACGTTTTTCTTTTAGTATATGTATTCCCTGGGTTTAAACACAGTCTTTGTGCTGCTAAATAAATAAAATATTTAAATATAACTTAAATAAACAAAGGTTTTTTTCCTCTCTTTTTTAGCAGGCCAATGAAGCCCTCCACCACCAGCATCAGGTCACCCAGAACAGCCTGCTGCCCCTGCTCAACTCTGGCAATGAGCCACAGGATCAAAAGCCTATTCTTCCCATCCCTCTCGACCAGAAGCCCCCGGTCATTCCTGCCGACCTCCTCAAGGACAGCATGGCAGGCGGTACGGGAGGAGGGGGCGGCGGAGGCGGGCAGGTGGTCATAAAGAAAGAGCCCAAGTCGAAAACGCCCTTCATATGCGGCTACTGCAACAAGGCCTTCCGGGACAGCTACCACCTACGGCGGCACGAGTCCTGTCACACCGGCATCAAGATGGTGTCACGGCCCAAGAAGACAACGACGGCGCCCACCATGGTGCCTCTCATCTCCACTGTGCCACGCGACAACAACGCCAACCCCTCTTACGTCTCCACTGTGGCGGGCATCCTCACCACGGCAACGACCTCAGCGTCCACTGCCACGGGCGTGATGTCGGCTCTGCCTCATCAGCCCGCCGTGCCCAAGAAGCCCCCCAAGCCTGTAAAGAAGAACCACGGCTGCGAGATGTGCGGTAAGGCCTTCCGCGACGTCTACCACCTCAACCGCCACAAACTCTCTCATTCGGACGAGAAGCCTTTCGAGTGCCCCATCTGCCATCAGCGCTTCAAGAGGAAGGACCGCATGACCTATCACGTCCGTTCGCACGACGGAGGCGTGCACAAGCCGTACATCTGCTCTGTTTGTGGGAAGGGCTTCTCTCGGTAAGTGGAACTGTTCACAGTTCTAGGTTTAGCTAGTTTGTTTATACGCTTGCTAATGCCAAGGTCAAGAATGTTTTTTTTTCATCACAAAAAATGTGAGTTTCGTATGTCTTCAGTGTACATTGAAGTTATTTATACTGTTTTTCCCTCCGTCAGGCCAGATCATCTTAGCTGTCACGTCAAGCACGTTCACTCCACAGAACGACCCTTTAAATGCCAAGTAACGGTAAGACTTCCTGTTCATTCAGCATTTTTGTTTCTAGTTACTCCATTTGACTCTGCGTGTAGTGGATGATTGTTCCTGTTTTTAGACGTGCTTTTGGTTTGTTTCTACAGGCCTGCACGTCAGCCTTCGCCACCAAAGACCGTCTGCGCTCGCACATGATAAGACACGAGGGCAAGGTCACCTGCAACATCTGCGGGAAGATGCTGAGCGCCGCCTACATCACCAGCCACCTCAAGACTCACGGGCAGGCCAGCTTCACCTCACCCTGTAACAAAGGTACGACGATCCACCTTCAACTCTTTCAAAAACAAATAAACTAGTTATTTGTGAGAACAGATCTTGGATATTCGAAACTAAAATTGATCTACTTTTTGTCCCCAGACTCTAACAACATGTGCAACTCCGTCACACCAGTCACTGTTTCTAGCGCATCCAACACTACGGCCATGAATCGCGGCATCGTCAGCAACCCCGTCACCATCGCCGCCCAGATGAACATCACCACCAACACTGTCAACATCACCTCCCCCGTCAGCCTCCATCACCCGGTCACCATAAGCGCGCCGGTCAACATTGCCTCCATCAACATCCCAGCCACTGCGCCCATGAACATCACCCATCCCATCACCATCACCTCGCCAATGTCAATGAACATCACAGGTCCCCTCAACATCGCCATGAGATCGATGGATAGCATGCCTTTCCTCTCACAGGTCCTGCCTTCCTCTCCGCCCTGGTAGAACTGAGCCCTGCCCCAAAAACTCCCCACCTCTCCTCGTAAGCCTCATGTCTCCTGTTATAGTCTTCCTCTCCAACCGTGAGGGAAAAGATCCTTGAGGAATTGGGAATGTATTTGTCTGCAGCGACAAGGAATACGGAAATCACGTGGAAGTTAGTTGGTACTTTGCACGTCCTTCCTAAAGAATAAGCAGATCCAGGTTGAGTTAGTGAGGACAGAAATGAATGAGAAATGCATGGAGTGGAAGACTGACGTGCTGTATGTTTGGTGATTTTTCACTTTTCTAATGCCAGAAAATCCTTGCCAGTTGCCTGTTAGTATTAACGGTTTGAGGACTTTGGCATATATTAACTGTGAGGATTTTATTTTTGTTACATTAGCTTGCTTATCAGTATTTCATAGTTTTATGCATTTTAATGAGTCGTGTACAACAAAAGGGACAGTGGCTTCCGTTTATGGAAGATGAGACGGTTTTATTTGTTTTGAGACAATACTCTACAAATGAGGAAAACTAAAGTTTTAGAATGAGTTTTTAAAAGGCTTTTCTTTGTGAGCCTTTTAATCTGTAGCTTTGTTTTTATTTCTATGATTATAACTATTCTTTATAGGTAATCTTTTGGAGTTGGTCATTCCTGATTGTCGAATTATTACGTTGTGGTTCTTTCGATAGCTGGGATATTCTGCTTAGTGGGGTTGGACATTACAGTAACATAAAAATCTTGCATTGAACATCTATCTATTCGGCGATATTTTAGTGGCAGTATTATTTTCAATCAAACATTTTAAGTATTGATTGTTAAACCTCATAATAGATGCCTGGTCACCAAGTGGCCTGGTCACTGAAAAGTCCATTTTTGTCCTTAATAATATTATCTCGAGAGCATTTAGTTTTCTAACTTTCTCTGCTCTTCCTCGCTGAGGGATGAGGGCTGTTTCCTAAGGACCTTTTGCTCAGGAACTTTGCTGGGGGTGTCCTAACTTACGCTGCTCTTGTAGTGGATAGAACATTCTTCCGACCTTATTTTCTACGTCATAAACACACGAAATGTTTCTTTCCCTTTATTGGCGAGAACGGAGAAGCACCTCAGGTGTCAGGGTGCCTAGCTGTCGACACGGTCCTCCATCCCAGAGTGAAAAGTTTGTGTACCCCGGTCACAGTGAAAACCAAAACTGCCTCAGATTTTCAGGGTTTGTCATGTTGGCGGTCATCATTCAGAGTAAACCTGTTAAAAAATAGTTTGACAACAAGCAATTAAAAAAAAGAATTCGAGTACTTGGACTATAATGTTTATTTACATATAAGTCATGTAAAATGAATAGTTCACTCCAAAATTAAACTTGTGTAATTTTTTTTACTCACCCTTTGTCGAAAAACGAACACTTTCTTTTTAGTCACATAAAAGTAGTCTGCACTTCTTGTGCGCTATATTGTTTAACTGAAGGTACAGACCATAATTTAAGTCCGTATTGACGGACGTTGCTCTCATTGCTTGAAATGTTTAATTCTGTTTTCAAGTCAGTTTATACATTCAACACAGCCAGTATAAGTGATTTCTTAAATTAAAATCATCTGATGACAACATATAACAACTCCAATTAATTTAATAATAATATTTAGATAATTTAAGTAAATTTTGTTCTGTTCTATCGTATAAGTTCAAATGACTGAATGTAGTGCTCAAGTTGTGTGAACTACTGTTATGGTGCATTTGTGCCCTTTTAAGAAAGAAAAAAACCCTCTTGCATTTTAATGGCATGAGGAAAGACAACCACTTCAATTTAAGAAACACTGTGTCCACACCAGACGTGTAGAAAAAGTATCTTGTTCATGTTATTTTGAGTTTTTGGCAGGCTACAATGGATTCTATATTAGAAACGTTGGGTTTTGTTGACGTTGTGCATCACGTCTGGTGTAAGTCATACGAGTTTGAAACAACATTAGGGTGAGTAAATAATGACAGTTTTCATGTTTGGATGAACTATCCCTTTATATTTGGAGACCACAACAAATATTTCTAAATTCACTTTGCTATTTGTTTTTTTGTTCTCCCTGTTGGATATATAAGCAATATATCTTTCTTTGTCCTTCTGTTGACCCAGCCAGACAGCTCTCTCACCCATTTGTTATTATATGGAAAAACTGATGCAAAGGATGCTGTCCTTTGATGCCCTCTCATCTGGGGATGCGTGTGATTCTCAAACAAAGAGTAAAACCAGCTGAATGTGATGATGTCATAGCTACCACTGTCTGTGCATAAAGTTTAGTTTGTATTAACAGGCACCCCCCACCCAAATGTTTCTCAACTTACTATGACAGTGTTGGCCTGGTAGCGAAATTACAAGCATTACATGGGCTTTTTCTTTTTTTTCTAATGTTGCCTTGTTTTGTAGAGGCAGTTCAGTTTCCAGAACTGGAATTCAAGGAATGTGATTGAGTTGACTGAAGACACTACAGAAAACAAAAAAAGGTTTAATTGTGCTTGTGATAAATGTCTGTCCCTCCGCGATGGCGTCACTTCCGTGCCTGAACTGCATGTGTGAAAATGCCACAGTGACGCATCTGTCGTCTCTGTTCGGCTTGCAGTGCTCGGCTATGGAACCTGCCTGGGCGGCCAACTGCAGTTAAACTGTTTACCAAATGTGTGTGGAGATTTAGAATCTATTTTGCATACGAAATATCAAGTTGTCCTGTTTGAGGAATTATGGATTTGTTATTTTTGTTAATCCTATAAAGTATTGCTCATGAAGTTATGCATCAGTATCTTTTAAAGAACATGGGGCAAAACCGAAAAAGGTTTCGGATTGGAGTTAAAAATGAGTCCAGTCCTTTGTTTCACATTTTGTTTTGTTGAATTGGCAAACACATGTGAAAGCCAATGAATGTATATCTTTGTACAAAACCATTTAGCTCAGAGATCGTGGTAGTTATGATAGACACATGCAAGGAAGAATACAAGTAAAATGACCTTTTATAAGACTTTTTGTATTAGAAAATTAACATCGGTAATTTTGTATATATGAAGAGTAGACTTTTTTTTGGTTAGCAGAAAGGTAAAACATTCCTACATTTTTTTTAATGTATGTCAATATGATTATGTAATCACATTGCGCAATGTTTTATGTGCCTTTTATTTGGGTTGTCTAAATAAAAGAAAACTGTACATTATGGCTTGGCTCATTCCATTTAGAAATTAATTTTTATCCCAAACGACCTACAATGCATTTAAGTACGCATTATTTCATTCACAGTGTCATTGTCCAGGGAATTTTGTGTTGCGAATGTTCTACTGTGGGAATAGTATTTATGTAGTGCCTTCTCTTTGAAAGATTTTTCCTGTTGTAAATTGATTTAATGAGAAATCTTAGTATAAACAAACCGCAATAAGCTATACTCGTCTAAAATGTTTACATTTTGTAGTGCTGATGTAATGAACTGAGATATTGCAGTTATTATTAAATTACAGTGAGCTTAACCATTTCATGTCTTTTATTAGAATAAATGAAGAGCATAATGAGACCATGGTGTAGTTTATTAAATCAATGATAACTTTAACTAAAGAAGCTTGCCACAACATTTTTTGAAATGTTAAAAAATTATGTAATTACTTGTTTATCCATATCTTACAATGTTAGAGATAGAACGGAGGATTAGAAAAAGCCTTGAATCGGTCATTAAATGCTTTATTTAACCACACATACTTATACTTTTAAAATCATGAGACAACAATATGAACAAGAATTATAAGTATACAGTAGTGGCCAAAGGTGATGTCCAACTTTGTACAGTTGACATCATTCTTAATGCAAATGTTTTAATAAAGATGCTGCATTTATGAAAAATAACCTGGATCTCAGTTTTGAGAAGAATTTAAGAAATTACAACACATGCAAAGTTTATGAAGACTTAACTGAGGAGAGTGACTTCAAAATATTATCAAAAGAAGAATCAACAAATATTAATATCAGATACTATTGTAGTCATTTTATCATATATTTGCCTCGAGCGTTTTGTTTTTTATATGCATTTTCTATTTTATTTATATATATATGTATTTTGCAATAAAACCCATTTTACGCTGCTGTGGTTTTTTGTCAATTAATTTTGTCCAATAAATACCTTTGTTTAGTGTTTTGTTTATTTTGTACCATACACCACATATTTTAATGGTTTAATCTAACCTGAGGGGGCATTAAATATTGTACAACATTGTAGAAGACATCACTTTTGGCAAGTCCTGTAGGCTATTTATTACACAGATATTACTTGCAAATTCACACATGTATTGAACAATGTTCCTGTAGGCTTGTGCTACTTATGTAATTTCCCTTTTTCTTTCGTAGAATAAATATTTTACAAAAAAAGATTTGGATTGTGGCTATAACTGTGTATGTTAAAGATAGAAAGGAGATTTGAACAAGACTTTAATCTGTCATAAAATATTTCTTATAACTGGCCATATTTTTTGTAACATTTACTAAACATTTACAATACGTTCATTATAAATATGACAAATAAATGCTTTATTTATAGATGTATATAATAGGAATATATTATTTCGATCCTATATGTGTTAATCACTACCCCTGTTCAAATTCCATTAGTTTTAAAGGGTTGTTTTCGCTTTTGTCTTGTTTGATAGGCTACGGAAAAAGGCAGCAGGCGTAGTTCCGCACTCTGTCCGCTAGGCGGCTGTGTGGCTCTTTGTTCCCTCACGCGCATATTCTGGCTGTGGCAGATTTTCCAATCTCTTTGATTCATCCCATACACAACAACACACTGCTAGTTCCCTGTCTGTGGGATTTTGGCATGAGCGCACCGACCGAGCCTGAGCCAGTGTCGACGGAGACGATGCCTGTCGATCAACACGGTCTAATAAAGCCCATGAACATGAATAAATAGTAGTTGTTATTTTTAAGGATATATAAGGGGGAATACGGGACAGATTGGGACCGTGCGCTGAGGAAGCCTGCTGCTTCTGTTCACCCACAGTAAGTAGCTTTGTTTGTATACAGTCTTGATTTTACCTCAGCGACTGTTGCGATATGAAACAGCGGTTAGTTTATTAAACGATAACATCGTTAGATTCGCGTTTTAGGGTTGTTTTGAGTGTCTTATTTAGAGCAGGAGACCTTTTTGGTTACTGTTGCATGTTGTGTCTCGTGACTTGCTGCGGCCTCGCGTCTTGTTTAACGTTAAATATGTTTAACTTATTAGCCTATTACACACAGGAAAGAATGCTTTTTGCACTTGTTGAAACAAGACATGACTGAGATGAAAAGAGTGACACTCTTTTGACGATCTGAGCTCATGTCTTTCGTCCTGCTTCTCTCTGAAGCTGTGTTAAAAATCTAGTAAGCTGTCTATGTAGACAACGTTTTTGGGGCAGTTCGTGTATTGTGTTATGTATAACTTACCAGGTTTAAACATGCAGTTCGAGGAAACCGTCTTTAATGCGTAAAAATGCTGTCTATGCAGCCTGTTCACTAGATTTTGAAACAGCCCGAGTGTATAAGCCAATCAGGACAGGAAACTTTTCCAGATACAATTTTTTGTTAATGTTTTGTCAAGTCACATTCATTTGTATGGTGCCTTATACGAGATATATTTCAAAGCACATACAGTTCTAAAGCAACTTCACAGTAAAGTTTATTAATTATGAAAGTGCCTTTAAGGGACGTTTTTGTTATAATTGTATGAATTGTGAAGTATAAATGTTGGACGCTCTAAGAACTCAGTAGTCAACGTTATGTGCATGCAAACTCTATGATGCAAATCTACTGTCACATTTAGCAATGCAAAGCATCTGTTTTGGGGATATGAAGCACATTTCTGGTCAAATCTCTTAGATCAAGGATGTGGATGTCTGGCGGCCATATTCCTGGACCTTGTGATAATGATGAGGGAGGTGGTGAGGGTCTGACAGCTGGTGCCACTCCTTTCCCTTTATAAGGGTCTTGATTTGCATACGGCAATTGGCAACTGACCCTCTTTCTGTCCTGCTTGAAAATGCCGGTGGGGTCGATGGACTTATTGTATCCATTTACACACCCTGGATTTTGTTTCGCATTATCATGTTGAAAGCCTTTGGAATTGTCCCTTGTTCCACCCCTGGACCTCTGGGGTGGGAACATGATGTAGGTTGACCCCTTCAGATCCCCTTATTGTTGGCCTTTGAGTGTTTCAGTGCTCGGGTTTCCATTACTATATTTTAGAACATTTATTAATTTACCTTTCACCAAGGTTTTAAAATGAAATGTTTAACAAATGAGCTTCAAAAATAGCCTATGTAAAGAGTTAGAAGGATACACTTGAGCCAATTGACAGGGTCTTATCATCATAGGCATTTACAGTATGGCATTTACTATAGTTTACGGTTATTTTAGTGGATACTTGAAGGTGCTACTGTACTTTCAGACAGTATCTTTGGCAAAGGTTTAGTATGCTTGGCTTACAGGGCAGCGGCAAGCTTCTGTTCCCTGTGTGCCAGATGGCCCAAAAGATCTGTAAGGATCATCATTATTGGTTTTATGACACAAACCCTTAACAGATGTACTCGGAGGAAACACCCTGAAAACAGGGCTTGACATTAAGCATTGTTATGTTTGTCCTTCGGACAAGTAAATTTGTCATTCACTTTTCCGAGTACAAATATTACTTGTCCGAAGATAAAAAATGATATTTCATTTGAAGTGACAATATAATTGTTTTGGATCCTGATTGGTCAAGTTTGCTTATAAGTGTTTTACCTAGTGTCTGCTGCGGCCACCTAAATTTGTTAATACTCTCCATGATTGCTGTAGAACAAAGGCAAAGAGTAATTATTATTAGTGTCAGGGCTGTACGTTAACTTTTTTTGCACATAGCACTGGTGCTACAGAGGTTTAAAGTTTTGTGGCACAGGCCAAACAGTTGTAGCACAAGTATGAAACGTCTGTTGTCATCATTAAAAAAAAAATGCAAGTGCAGTTCATCACATGAATACGTTACATACAGATGGATAAATTAGGGCCATATAATATTTAGTTTACCTAAATTTGTAAACTTATTATTAGCAGTGTTGGGTAAGTTACTCAGAAAAAGTAATTAATTACTAGTTACTAATTACATATTCAATAGTGTAATTAGATTACTGTACAAATTACTCTCTCCAAAAAGTATTTAGTTACTTATTACTAATTACTTTCTATATCCTATATCAACCTTGATTAGTTAAGTGATTCAAGGATAGACATGAAACGGCTCTTTTAATTCATTCAAATAAATAATATTAAACTGCATAAAGTAGTTTTAACTGCCTAAAGTATTACAAATGTGAGAATTATACATTAAAGCAGGGATTTTAAAGTTAGACTTTGAATTTTGATGTCAATTCCACCATTGCACACACACATTTTACACATTTAGTATTTAGTTTAATTACATCAAAAGTAACTGTAATTAAATTACAGAAAAAATAAGAGTAATCCCTTACTTGACTTTTCCAAGGGAAAAGTAATTAAATTACAGTAACTAATTACTTAGTAACTAGTTACACCCAACACTGAGTATTAGGGATGTAACGATTCACTCAGCTCACGATGCGATGCGATTCACGATTCTGATCTCACGATGCGATTTATTCACGATTTACTCACGATTTATTTTTACAAAATGAGTTGAAACAAATTGGAAATGAACAACTTCCCTTGCATTATTTCTTAAATGCTTCACGTTTCTTTGTATAATTTTTTTCAAATAACAAAACTAAACTGCAATTTTAAAACAAATTAATAATAGAAAAAGTATCTTTAATATAAACAAACTAATATTGTCTGTGCTTTTTTAAATTTTTTGCATTTTAGAAATATCAGCATGCCCACGTTTAGGTTTGCAGTGAACATGGCGGCCCCTGCAGTTCAAAAAATGTATTGCTATTCAGTTCACACTTCAACCGATTTGAATCGTCATACATTATAATCGATTTTCAACCGGCTCACGGTGAATCGTTACATCCCTATTAATTATACAATATAGTATACTACAGTAATTTATGTGGACAAATATACCTCTAGTGTTATTTACTATTGTAAATTGCAGTAAAATTCCTAGATACTATAGTGTTTTTGAACCTTACTATAGTATACTACAGTCAGTGTTTACTACAGTTTATCTATTTACTACACGGTTACTACAATTTCATTTAGCAAGTTCTACAGTATTTTTTCGTCTGAGTGTTCAAGTTATCGGGAACTTTATTTTGACGGGTTGTCGGGAAGACACTCGAGTTATTGTGTGTGTTGGACGATAGCTTCACTCAAACAGTAGATTAAACTCTCAGAGCAACTCTGAAGATGAAGTTTATGTGTTTATATCGAGTGCAGATGCAGACAAATCCTAGACCATCACTCGTGTAGTTTGTTAATCTGTACATTCACTCAGACACGCAGAACTGCCAGATGACATATTTAAATAACAGGATTCCACGTCCGCATCTAGTTATATGGCCATTGATTAACACAAACAAGCACAACCACGACAAATGCAATTCACACAAACACGCAGCATATTCTTATTATTCTTCGCGCAGACCAATTTTTTCATAGCACTGTTATGATTTTTTTTTTTTCAAATTACTTGTCTGGTCGGGCAAATAAAATTCTCTCACCATACAAAACATTCACCTGTCCCGGACAAGCGTTAATGTGGAGCCCTGCTGAAAACCCTCCAGAAGGTTTTTTGGACATGCTGAGGTGTAAAGGCAAGGGGTGTAATTTCAGCGCTACTAGCCTAGCCAAATTAAAACGATGTTAATCATATAATTGTATTAACTAACATGAACAAATGTTTTGCTCATCCATCGTTCATTAAAGTATTTATTAAAGGAAAAGTTCATCTCAAAATCAAAATTGTGTTATTTACTCACCCACATGACGTTCAACATGTTTTAAGACCTCCCGGCGTCTTCGGAACACAAATAAAGATATTTTAGGTGACATCCGAGAGATTTCCAGGCCTCCTCATAGACATCATGGTTATAGTTGTTGTCAAGGTCCAGAAAAGTACTAAAGACAGAATTAAATTGGTCCATCCGCTCATAGTGGCTCAATTGAATTTTTTTTGAAGCGACGACAATACTTTCGCCCTAGGTGAAGTTGTGTATTTTATATGCATTTTAGGCTCGGCCCACCTGATTTTGGTCCTGATCACCACTGGCCAGGATGCTTAAACAAAGCATTTTTTTTACAATGCCCCATTTTTACTGGGAAAATCAACCTACTACAACCTCCTTCATCGTCTGTGTATTAAAGTGTTAGTTCACCCCCAAAAAAATTTGTCATCATTTATTTACCCTCTTGTAATTTCAAACCTGTATGACTTTCTTTCTTCTGCAGAACACAAGTGAAGATATTTTGAAGAATGTTGTTACCAGCCCCCATTCACTTGCATTGGTTTTGTGTCCATACAATAGAAGTGAATTGGGCCCAGTGCTTTTCGGTTACCAACTTTCTTCAAAATATCTTCTTTTATGTTCTGCAGTAGAAAGAAAGTCATAAAGGTTTAAAATGACAAAAGGTTGAGTAAATGATGACAGAATTTTCATTTTTGGGTGAACTTTAAGCTAGGATGGGAGATCAGACAAAATGCAGACGCACCACTTTTGAGTCGGGTCGTTTTTTTTTCTCACCCTGATTCCTTTTGACTTTCTGTTTCGAAAAACCCATCTCCCCTCGTGTCGACTTGGACTGTCTCTTCTTTGAAAACAGGTCAGGGAAGAGGAGAAAATGAGGAGGAGGTGGTTGTGAAGGCCTTATGCTGTTTGGTTCAGTGCCTGTCTGACCTAGAGTCAGAAATATTTTTTTCAATATAGCAAATATGCTTCTCTGTTAAAATCCTGTTAAAATATTCTCTTCAAAATTTAATTAATCTGTTTTTGAGTTTGATTCCAAATATAATGCAAAAAATTAATCATACTCTCATGCGGTCCTGTTTGCCAATGATTGGCAACCATACTGATGCATTCAGACAGACGCTCGCGCCTGTACAGATAGTAGAGAATTACTCCCTTACAAGCATGATTTATTCTACGTTTGCAGTCTTCACATTTCTCATTCAGAATAAAAGCATATGAGTCGAAGCAGCCAGACGTCACAGGCTGTGTAATTGATTGTGCCTTTGTCTATGGTCTGTTTTGCGATTAGTTTTGCTCTTGTCTGACTGCCAATGTGTTCAAGCAGCCTGGCTCGCTCGAGAATGTATGGAGGCTTTCCAGTTTCACCCCCCCACAGGTCCGTTCTGTTCATCTGTTTACTGAACAGCCATATTTTTGCTTCCGTTTACATCGCTCATCCACAGTCGATTCAGAATATAGGACATTACCACCCGAGCTAATGTTGTTTTCCATCTGTTTTCTTCATGTTCGCTGTTTATGCCAGATTGATTTTGTTTCCAACAGAGCAAGTTGTCTTTAATCTCTTTATGACAGTTCAACATTGGGCTGTGTCAAAGGAATGTAATGGCCTAATATTTGAGCATCCCGATTTAGAAGTCTTTTGATCATGTCAAATGCTGCCTGGAAAAGATCTTCTGTCAACATGCTCGTGTTTTTTCCTTCCTCCGTTCATCAGTGGTGAAAGCGGCGTCTCCCGTGTCTTTTTTCATTTTGATTTGCTGGTCTTTTTGTGATCTTTTATTAGGTCTTGCTGATGTTGCCGAATGGTTTCCCAGTGGAAAAAGGACTTGTGGTTTTTACGTCGCTTTGGATGGCTTGGAGTCTTCTACACGTTAGATGTTTGTGTTGAAACAGTAGCTGCTCCCTCATCGGTTCGTGGATTCTTATATTAATGCATTTTGACGTTATGGGATCTTGTTTAATATTGATCACAGTGCATACTTAAGGAATCGTTGGAAGCTTGTGTGCCATTGATATTTATGTTCCTTTGAAGTCTGTTGCTGTTTTGGGGTTAGATTTGCCATAATTAATGCAAAGTGAAATCTGTTTCTGAAACAATAGCTTCTTGATAGGACCCTGGCCAAACCTGTGAAAACACAGCCTGTGGGTTATAATTGGCCTTTATCAGCTGTCAAAACAAGTTTAGTTGTGATCTCTTTAGGGGTGAGGGCTCACAGTTAGGGTGGCTAGAGCCACGTCTGTCACTTTAAACCTAACCTAACCTAAGAGGACGTTCTTGACATCTTGTGGAGTTACATTGTTCTCCAAGAGTGTCACTGCTTACTTGGTTCCTTTGTGCTGATTTCATATGTGCAAATTTGTGCAGAGTCTTATATTGTATATTGATTCTAAAATATGTATGTCATATATTGTATATGTAAGGAATAATTGACGACGGGCCGTTCAATTATGTAACGGTATGTGCATTAACTTTCGATAATTGAACGGACCGGAGTCAATTATTCCGCTTATACCACGGTCACAACACCACAAGACGTTGTTACGATGTTTTATCTCAAGACATTTGTATGGTATTTGTCCCGGAATGCACTTGCTGGTAGGACTAATTTCTTACGCATCTCATCTGAAGGCGTTGCTTGAGCTGCATATGCAGTTTTCCGAGAGCGAGAGGAAGACAGACAGTGCACGTGCACACGCGTTTGCTTCACTGAGAGTGAAAAGACAAGTATCTATATTTGATTTGTTTTCGTCGTATTTAACACCCCTGTCGTATAAGAAAAGTATTAAGAGAAAAAAGTGACATGGAGGTTTCTGCGCCAGCTGCGGTTCTCGCAGTGGCATAGAAAGCTTCCTGCGTGTTTTAAGTCCCGTTTACCCATTCCACAGACGAATTTAAGATGTTGTTGTTGTTGTTATTTTTGTGCTTCGTGTTTTATCTTTAACCCGCTGATTGTGTCATGTAGTTTGCCGTTACCTTTGATACATGCTTTAGTTTTTCGTCTGAACAGTCCTGTACAGTGCTCTCGCCATTGTTGTTCAAATGTTCATGCTGTCCATAAATATTAATAGTTATTTCTTCTCAGACAATGGAATTTGCCTGTCACTTTGTCTGTTGTTAAATACATATTCACTGGCGGACAGCAGGCTAAACTTGGCAAAGTGATATGGAACTGTAATGCGGTCAGCAGACCTGGAACACCTTCATAGGTGTGCGTTTAACTGAAAAATAATGCACACCCGTCGAACGTTCGTCAGCCAATCAGAATGAAGCATTCAACAGCCCCGTGGTATAAATTACATTATATGATATTATATTATATATTGCTTGAATTTTGAAATGAATGGAATAGAAATATGCATTAAAGCTAAGCATTCAGTTTATGCAATAGTGAACAAATTGGCTACATAAATAGAAGAAATAAGAAAAGCAGTGTTCGGTATTCAGCAAAGTGTTTCGTTTTTATTCAGCTTCGCCAAGAATTTTCAATTCGGTGCATCCCTAGTCCAAAGAGGTCATATGCTAAAGTTTGCCTGAATTTAATCATTGTGTAGGTAGGCGAATAGTGGGAGGTCAATTTACACCCGGTTGTTAAAACAACATGGTTGGAGGATAAAGAATTGGAACCATGGCTGAGGGCCGTCTCTGGTAATAACCGTGAGGTGTACTGCTCTGTGTGTCGGAAGGAGTTTAGCGTAGCCTCGTTTCTCTTTCTAATAAACCTTGCATTGGGTTAGTCACTCAATTAATTCTCTTGTGCTTCGTTCCCACCCTTATAAATGATGTTTCTTTAATAAGGAGTTATCACAAACTAAGACTGTTTAGTTGTGCTATCTTACAATCATTATACAGTAAATGTAAGTTAAAGTGTCGCCAATGTAACCGATTAAATCAAAAAAGTGGCGATGAGGTCTTAAAATGTCTTAAAAAAGGTCGATTCCTGTATACACCCTGACTGATGAATCCCCAGATGTCAGCGCTGCTTGGCGTTTAAAAGTAAAAGTACTAAATGCCACCATAAATAATACTAAAATGTTTCCAAGAAAAAATTCCGTGTACAATGCTACCCCGGTCACCCGCAGCATCCACACGCGGGCTAGCAGCCGGATCCTCTTCGTTCTGTTCGCGATTGTGACGGAATGATGCATAGAAGAAAGACACCAAATAAGGATTTCCGGAGAAACACGACCCGACAATGAAAATTACAAACAAATTGCAAGCTTTCCCTGATGAATCCAGATAGGGTAATGACACAGTTTTAAACACCGTTCTTTCATGTACTTGCTCAATAATTGGTTTGAGGTCATTTTTAATAAAAAAAAACTTACGGATTGCCAATTTAAACAGGAGTAATGAAGTAAGATTATGCCAAGATATCTGATATTGGCCCGGTTTCACAGACTCAGCTTAGTTTAAACCAGGACTATGCCTTAGTTGAATTAAGATATTTATGTCACTTTTATAAAAATGCCTTAGAAGAATACATTACTGGAGTGCATCTTGAGACAAAACGATGTCACTGATATATTTTTGGGTAAGTTATATTCATTTAAGACAGGTCACACATTCATTTTAGTCTGGGACTAGGTTTAAGCCTAGGTTTGTCTGTGAAACCGGCCATGGTGTTTTATTAAGAATTTCATAGTTTTTAAACGGTTACACCACATAGACATTTCTACAATCATTCCCCAAAACCCTCTCAAAATGAATTAAAACAGAATTTCAGCCCTGGTCCTTACTGTATGCAAGTAATTTGCAAATTTATTTTGAAATTTTAACCCTTTTAATTAAACCACAGGGACACACAAAAATGAGCGTCACGTCATTGACCCACATATAACACAATATCGATAAGACATGGTTTTAATATCACGGTTATTGCCAATACCGGTATATTTTGACACTCGAAGTCAATGTTAACACTTCGTCAATGTTAATTGCCATTTGCCATCTGTTTTGCTTTCATAATGCGATGTACTCTCAAGTAAAACGGGATATTTAGCAAAAATTGTAGGGCAGGTCTTTATCCATCTTAAATTGATTGGATTTTGAAACGACTTTGTTATGTGCTGGAGTTGAGCCGAAAATCATGTTTTTAAAACAATGTCCAAGTCACAATTTGGTTATTAGGTAACTTGATTCAGGTTGTGATTCGAAAAAGAAACATGATTTCCAGGCAGGCGTACGCAAATTTCACAAGAACACCATCAAAATGCATTTACGATCAATGTTGATTTCATGTTGACTAAACTGTAGGACTGTTTTTGATGTAAGGTAACCTTGTATCAAGCATGTTTTCCTGAAGCAAGTACAATGTTTTGCAAACATAGTACAGGACAGGGGTTTAGTTCTTTCTCGTACCCATCAAGATCTACCCACTTCCATTTCTGTCTGAAGGATGAGAAATGAATTATGCATGTGAGAGCTCCTCAGAGCAGGTGAAACATGAGAAACTTCACCATGTTGTTCGAGCTTTTCTAAATGGATTTGTTAAACCACTGCCACGTCTGGATGTTCATTGGCCTGCTGCCAGCATGCAGACAGGATATGACGTGTTTTCTCTTCCCATAATTCACATCACATGTTGATCTGGAAGCCTTCTGTGCGCCGTGTGAGTTATTGACTAACGCGCCTTGGTTTTTTAAAGCCGTGGTGTGGTAGTTCATGACTTGCTGTTGGAATTTTTTCGAACGTGTGTTTCTGCGTGAAAGCCATGCAGATTGTAGAGATGCAAACAAGAATGTCCCAAGATGCAGTTTGTGTAGAGCGTATATTGTGAACCACTGAAATTGACGGATTGAATGACAGAATGCTACCACATCAGCTAATTTTGATATTGACAATATTGATTCAATTAAATTGCGGCTTTTTTGCAATTCACATAAAGACATATCGTGCCTTATATTTAGTTGCGCCATAATTTGCAAGTATAATAAAACATAGTGGTCAAAAGATTTTCTTACTGTAGCTGTTTTTTTTAAAGTTATTCATTACCCTGCGAGAAAAAACAAAAAAACTGTCCAAAGTCATTTAGTTATTCCCAATTTAACAGCACAGATTTATGAAACACATTAAACATGTTTAACATGACCCAATACTTTTTGGCTGCACCATAGACTGTGGAGAATTATGTGGAGGAAAAAAGTCCCCTGACAAAAAATACAGGAAGCCTTCAGTAAATATATACTGTTTTCAGATACAGATTATAGTCTTGTGAAAAGTAGCTCTGTGGAATGCACAGCCTTGGCCCTGCGACGGCCTCGCAGGCCATGTCAGTTCCGAGTGTTCTTGCGTGCATGCCGCACCACGTTCACCGTCGCTTCTAAACTCTTGGATATCCAGTGTTAGTGATGGGTGGGATGTGGTAAGTGAAAACAGGAAGTGAAAGTCCCAAGAAGGGAAGGGTAAGTGGAAAGCGGGAATTTCTGGGCATTTGCATGTTGTCTTCGTTTGCATGTCAGTTCTTGAGGTAGTGCACGGGGTTACAGCCGTTCGTTGTGAACAGAGCTGTGTAGATGATTCTTTTACACTTTTTAATTGTTTAAATGAGTGTTATACACTATATTTTTTGCACTGCACATAGTACATGCCTTCTCGTGTCTTTGCTACGAAGCATCCTGTTCCCTATTTCCTGTCTCCAGAATTCAGGAATCCCTTATGGGAGTTGAGAATACTGAAAGAATTCCATAATGCAGTGTTCCATTACACAGCAAGGCGGTTAAGACTAAAAATAGGAGCCTATCAATTTTGAGGTAGAACTATTTACAGGCTAAGTAACAGAGCTATGATTCTATAGACCTTGAGATACGGCTTCAATGGAAACCTATAGTTGTTTTTTATTAAATATCTTCATTTTTTAATAGCTTGCGTCACAAAATGGGTACACCAAAATACTTCTAAAGTACTCTGTGCTAAAATATCAGCACTTTCGGATGGCTGTATTGGAGTCAACACATAACACTTTACGGCTATGTGGTTTATATATATATATATATTAAAGGGATAGTTCAACCAAAAATAAAAATTCTGTCATCATTTATTTACCCCTCATGTTGTTGAAAACCTGTACATGACACTTTTTTTTCTGTTTAACACTAAATAAGATATTTTCAGTTTTGTGTCCATACAGTTGAAGCCAATGGTGTCAATGTTGTTCGGTTACCAACATTCCTCAAAATATCTTATTTTGTATTGAAAAGAAAGTTATACAGGTTTTAAATGACATGATTTAAATGACAAATTTTTCATTTTTGGGTGAACTATACCTTTAATACAGCGCTGCCTTATAAGATGCCTTGTAAAATGTGAAACGTATTCTAGACCAGAGTATTTTAGAACTAATTTGCCTCTGCTTATTTTCCTAGGCTACTTTAGCCAAACAGGTCATAGTCTTAGGTCAAACGCTCTTGTTTCAGCTGCCTTTCTTGTTGTGTGTTGTCAAGACATCTCAGCGACTAAACCGAACGCATAAATAGATGCAAACAGGAGCTTAGGTCAGTGGGGAACTTAAACAATACCTTTTCGATCATAAAACAATACTCAAGCTGCCGTATTGGACACGAGAGGAGTTTTTCCTCGAGCATCATTCAGAGCTTCCCGCTGTCTTGCCAGCGTCCCCGCAGTCGTGCATACGCTTTCATATCACTGCATGGCAAAGCATCCTGTTTACATCACAAAATGTCTCCATGCCAACGAGAGGCTGGTAAGGGGTGCTGGGTCCTGGCAGTGCCATGCGGGCTTGGCATGGCCTCAGCCGTGTGTATTGTTTAGGCGGAGCAGGGATTTCTCTGCCCTGCACTGAGAGGAGAAAAGGGGGGTGGAAATGAGGCAGGGAAATTAGATCTTAAACCATCACAGTAAAGTTGCAGCCGTGCTCTTGCACATTTTTAGCATTCCTGTTTCTAACAGAAAGTAGAAATGCAGCGAACTTTGGTTGGCTAGATATGGTGAGGACAGGAGGCTGAGGCTGTAGCTGGGAGGTAAATTAATGCATTTGTCTACGAAATTAATGAAAATATTCAGTTTAATAGGTGGTTTTGCTGTTTGCCACTGTCTGCTTTTTGTATCATAAAAATGAATTAGTTCTGTCTGTAGTTTGAGATCATGGTGAAAATGTATGATCGATTATTATGATCTGAACCATGCTGGGATATCATCAGGTTTTGCAACTTCTGTGCAAAAAAGAAAAAAGATATGGAGCATACGGTCAAAAAAGCAGGAGACCAAATACTAAGAAAAGTATACTAAATACTAAAATGTCCCTATTTTTGTACAATATTGGTTTTATCAAACCTGAGAGAATATTAAAAGAATCGAAATATAAAATGTATTGTACTAGATTGACAAATAAATCAACTTTATAGATATAAATCAAAAAGCATACTATAGCATATGGGAATATGGGTTTATTCAAATATACAGAAAATGCATAGAATTTTTTTTATCTGTTATTAATATTTGGGACTGTATAATATGTTGTTAACAAAAATAAGACAGAAATAAGAATAATTTACAGGAGGACTCTCAGACTTTTATTTCCACTCTATATACACTCCTGAACAAAATCTTAAGACCGGGGGAAACATTACAAGTATTCGCATTTCTCGCTGGTGGATCGTAACCAGGTTATAAGTACTGCTTCAAAATGCCAAAACAAGAAACAGGAGCAAGAGACAAAAAGACAGAGAGTAGGCAATTTATTGAAAACTTCAATTAAACTCAAACAGGCTGTTCATCAGCTATCAAAAGTTTAAGACCATAGCCTTAAAAAGTTCAAATCTGCACAAAAATATGGCTTTCATGTCATTGCCATCAGGAGATCATTACAGTGTGACTGCCTGAAGAACAAAGGCAAAAAGGCTGTCTGTCTGTGAATGTGGCAGGATTGTTGAGCTGCACGAGCAAGTTCTCTCGCAACGTGCCATCGCTGCCGAGGTTGGACGCAGTAAGACAGTCATTGCAAATTTCTTAGAAGATCCTGAGAGTTTTGGGACAAAAAAGCAAGTGGTAGACCCAAAAAATTTCACCTGCACTGAGCCGGAGGATCCGACAGGCTGTCCGTGAAGACACAGGGCGATCCTCAACCCAAATTAAGGCCCTGACTGATGCTGACTGCAGCCAAATATCTATAAGACAACATCTGCGAGAGAAGGGCTTCAAGAACAAAAAACGTCTTCAAAAGCCACGTCTCCTTCTACGCTACAAACTTTCCCGTTTGGAATTTGCAAGAGTGTACCAAACATGAGACATTGAGAGCTGGAAAAAGTTTTATTCTGTGATGAGAATTTTTTTTACCTGGACGGTCCTGATGGCTTCCAACGTTACTGGCATGATAAGGAGATCCCACTGGAGATGTTTTCTACGCGGCAGTGTTGGAGGCTCCATCATGATCTGGGGTGCTTTTTCCTTCAATGGGAAAATGGAGCTTCAGGTTGTGCAGGGCCATCAAACGGCAGCTGGCTATGTGGACATGTTGCAGCGGGCATCCCTCTTGACTGAGGGCCCTTGTCTGTGCGGTAGTGACTGGGTCTTTCAACAGAACAACGCTGCAGTTCACAACGCTGCCTGACAAAGGACTTCTTCCAGGAGAATAACGTCACTCTTTTTGACCATCCTGCATGTTCCCCTGATCTAAATCCCATTGAGAACGTTTGGGGTGGATGGCAAGGGATGTTTACAAAAACGGACGTCAGTTCCAGAACGTGGATGCCATTCGTGCATTCAAGCATGCCGAAACGAGTGTTTGAAGTGATCAACAAGAACGGTGGGTATACTCACTACTGTGTCCATTTTTTACACTTTTAGTTCTGTTGTGGAGTCTTTTTGGGCTATGGTCTTAAACTTTTGATCAGATGATGATCAGGTTGTTTGAGTTTAAATGAAGTTTTCAATAAATTGCCTACTCTGTTTTTTGTCTCTTGCTTCTGTTTCTTGTTTTGCCATTTTTCACAGAAAACCACGTTTACATGGAAGTTTGAGACTTGCTGGGTTTCTCGCATGCAGTGACGTCATCGTCGATAGTCTGTGTTTAGTAATTAAAGGTGTGATGAACTGGGCTTGTTTATTGTTTTATACTGTTGTATGGGGTCTACTTATGACGTTCGCGTGGTTTTTACATTCAAAAACATCAAAATCAATAAGTAATAGGCTATTTGCTACCCGGGTTTTGAGGCTGGCTTGACAAACGATCGGTTTGAATGGGCGTTCCACCATGAAGACTTGGAAGTAAACACCCACTGCTATGATTGGATAGCAGTTTGCGTAGTAAACTTAGTTGGAGCCTTCTGTGAATTTGTTTAGAGATGTAATGTTAGGTTACACAGGGCATATCAAGCGATCTCTAACAAAGCAATAGTGACGCAATGTACAAAAATGTTGTACTCGCATAAGATTGCTTAAGCACTGCTTTTTAATTTTAGTCACTCCGCAAATCCATCGTCAACCTGTGCCTTGTTCACAAAGGAATCCGCGGTAATGTTTTACCCACATGAGCTGGAACCTCTTTAAAAATAAACTTCAACCACGCATTACTAATGTCGGAATCCGAAGGAAGGTTATGCAGCGACTGTGTTATTCCACAACCAGGCACTGACTCCACAATATTTTGCGATCTTTAACGGCATGTTTATTGCTTGCTCGCTCTATCTGGTTCTGCGCAACTTGTTACTTCAGTACTGTCATGCGCGAACCAGTGGGCGGGGCTAGAGAAGTAGTCGTTGATATTTTTCTGTGGAGGCGGTGTTCAACCTATCATAGGTGCATTCCAGGACCTGGCGTTCGCTGAGCCTCAATAACAGTTGTAATCTCAGTAACAAGGGCATTTCAGTTCTGGCACTTACAGGATGTTTGCTTGAATATGATTCCCTCTTATATAACAAAAGCTTGGGTTAAAATTGAGGTCTTAATTCATTGCCCCTTTAAAAATGCACAGTGAAAACAGTCAGAAGCTGTATTTTTATATATCTTCTCATGTCCGCAGTACCTGCATATACAGGACGTTTCTACATCAACTGCATGATTCGAGAGCAGACTTTTATGCGTTATTTTACTATTACTTCCATTTGGGACTTTTACTGGTGCGCTGTCAGACATGCGCACATAAACAAAACTGAGAGAAAACCGGTAAAGGCGTTTACATGCAGCACGAAATCTGAGTAATGGGCAAAAAACTACCTCTGCCGAGCGGGTTTTGCTTACGCCGTTTATGAGCTTTCCCCGACAAAATAAAACCGCTTTACACGTTTACATGACCTTACTTGTTATCAGCTTATTAAGCATAACCGGAGTAAGACTGTGCATGTAAACACACTCATTGTTCCTGCTAGGCTTGTTCCTTGATCCCAATCACTACACTGTCTTATGGTTTCATATACACTCAGTTTGGCCTCTCACATGTCTCAGCAAGCCATCACCATGTTTACTCACATGGTGACCATTTTAATCTTTAAGGAAGAACAGTTCCTGCAAGCTAGTTTTGCTGATCAGCTGATGTTTTGTGACAAAATTTACAGTAAACTTACTGTTCATTAGTAGTTTCATGTGTTTAGTTTTGCTTGCGTCGTTAGATCTGTGGATGTCATTATATCCGTCCCTCGGGATGACTTTGTAACAGCATGCGTGACCATACGCGACTAAATCTGGGCCTGTTGGTTTCCAGAGCGAGCCAATGAGAAGCATGAGATCAGACCATTAAACAGTTTATGTTTGGCTGGCAAAGGTTTGTTTAATGAACTGCCTCATTTCAAAGCCTTTCTCATGTCTCTATATTTGTTTTCAGCCCAAGCGGAGCTAATGGGGGAACACACTGTCATGCAACAAGTTTCAAATTAAGCGCTTTAGTCCAGACCATCTACTTCCTTGGTGCCAGCGATTCCATACTGTCGTGTTGGATGCAGCTTAACAAGCAGAGGACGAGAAAGAAACCGTTTCCCTCTCTCCAGCGGACTAGATCTCTCTCGCAATGAGAAAGTTAATTTGATTAGCCGCAGACCAAAGCAAGGCATCACGTAAAAGTGAAACAAAGTTGAGAGACGCAGGCCGGAATTGAGACCCCAACATCGACATTTTCCACGTGGCGTCGTCGGGCGGGCGGCGAACGGGCTCCCGTAGGATGACCAGCCTTTTCCGCCGCAGCAGCAGTAATGGAGGATCTCGGGGGGGCTCGACAGCGGGCGAGCTCAACAACTCCAGGCCCAACCGACAAGTTAGGCGCCTGGAGTTCAATCAGGCCATGGAGGACTTTAAAACCATGTTCCCAACCATGGATTATGAGGTCATCGAGTGTGTTCTTCGTTCCAACAATGGAGCTGTGGACGCCACCATCGACCAGCTCCTGCAGATGAGCATTGACGGGCAGGGCTCGGATGACAGCTCGGATTCAGACGACAGCATCCCGCCAGAGGTCAGCATCCTTTTACACCGTATATGTTGTACTTGCTAGACCGTTTTTCTTTTTGTGTGATATTCTAAGTCAGTTGACTCTGCAACTCTTCAACCAGCCAAGAACGAGTTGCAGGAGACAGGAGAGGAAATGATGATATGAATATGATCTTGAGATTATTAAATAATATTAAATGTCTTTGTCAAAGGTCAATTCGATTTTATCTGCTCTGTTGCATCATGCTTGAACAAAAGCAGGTCCAGCAAGGTTTATAATAAACATGGTGGATAGAATTAACAGCTTGAAGATGCTTGAAATTAAGACAACCCTGATATCTCATCAGTCACCGTATGTTAAAGGTTTGATATATTTTGAAGACATGAATTGTTAAAGGTCCAATGTATGAGATTTAGCAGCATCTAGTGGTACGGTTGCGAATTGCAACCAACGACTCACTCCACCCCTCCTTTTCGAAGCACTACGGTGGCTGACACAGAACTAAGATGTCGTCATGCTTTCGCTTCTTTGCCGAAGTAGATAACATATTTACGAAACGCGCTCTGTAGAGCAGTTTGTCTGTTTAGGGCTACTATAGAAACATGGTGAATTCCATGAAAGGGGACCCACGGTGTATGTAGATAAAATAAAAATATAACGCTTCATTATGTAAGGTCTTTATACACCTCTGAAGACATAGTTATGTATATTATATTGCATTTCTATCAATAGATACTCCTTAATCTTTCACATTGCACCTTAAATTGTTAATGCCAATATTATGAGATTTAAAAATGAGCCAGTGTTGCACTCTTCCACCCATGATCCTCTGGGAAGAAACTGTGTCATGACTGGGCTCTGAGACTGACCAGAGACATATTACGGCCTTTATTTCTCAGTACGTTAACTATCTGCTTCATGGCCCAACAGAGATACTTTGCCATTAGATTCAGTCGTATATGAAGCATAAACTGCAGTGCATTTTGTTGAAATGTTCTGCCGTGATTCTGCGTGCAGCTGGATTTAGGAATATCTCCCACTCGTGTACTTTCCCTTGCATTATTTATAGTGTTGTGTTTAGATAGGAAAGTGTTGGATCAGTATGTGCTGTATTGCATGTGTTTGTCTCTTCAAAATACAGTGAATAAAATGAAAACTGATCTCATTGGTAATAAAACGTCTGAGTACCAGAACAGACACCATTATTAAATATTTCTGTTGACAGTTTAAGTGCCCATTATGTAACATAATTAGACCATCAAAAACATTGTTGATCAGATCACTCAAACTACATTTGGGGTAGTGAGAAATGAATGTTGAAATGAATGCTATTTGAGTGTAAACGCTAATCTGTCCTTATCAGTTGTCATCTATTCCAGAAAGCTAAAGGTTTTTTTTGGTTGAATTAATTTATGCTGTATACGTACATGCATATTTACATCCCTGAGCAAAATGGAATAGCAGGTGTAATTTAGGCCATTTAAAGTGTGTATTATTTGCATCACTTGATGTTTTTTTTTCTTTTATCAGATTCTCGAGCGGACCCTCGAGCCAGACAGCTCAGATGAAGAGCCACCCCCTGTCTACTCCCCACCAACATATGACATGCACATATACGACAGGAAATATCCCGATGCTCCACCTGTTCCTCCACCCAGGTTATAAAAGACACTTTCCCTAGAAAAGTGTTCACTAGAAACCTTTCTTACCGTTTATAAAATAAAAAATAGGTTGAACAGCTTTTTATAAAGGATGACAGAAACATCAATCTTGGAAACATGTATTGAGGTCAACACAAGCCTCAGACTCATTGTGTATTTTAGTCACAGTTCTGTGTTTGATGCCCCCTGGTGTTCATAAGACAAACTGCAGTTCCCATTGAGCCTGCATGTTGTTCAACATGTGGTTCTTTTTCTGCTACCTTTCAGATTTGAGGCCCAGCCTCTGTCTGGACACACTCAAGTACGAGGTTATAAAAACTGGAACCCACCGTTACTTGGAAATTTACCAGATGACTTCCTGCGAATTCTGCCACAGCAATTAGACAGTATACAGGTGAGCAGTTGTATGTAATATATGGACCTCATGGCATGCTTGGGATATAAAACATGAGCACTAAAATGTTTATAAAATACAAAGGTAAAATGTTTATAAAATACAAATGTAAGGCTGTGAATTGTAGAAAAAAGATTGATTTTTGGGTATAATCTGATTCAGACCATTTCTGCTTAAGGCTTAAAAAAAATTGTCAACCTCAGCAATAGTCCATCTTCATATTTTCAGGAACTATTAATTTACCAAAATCTGTATTAGAGGAACTACGCTAAAACCAATCTTCTTGAATTTCTCCATCCTTTCAATATTCTGCAGGGTTCTCAGAGCAGCATCTCCGAGTCCTCCTCCTCTTCCTCAGTACCTCAGAAAGGCCCCTCTGTGGCGGTCGCATCAGGATCAGGCGGAGCTTCGGAGCAGGAATGCAAACTAAAGCAATATTTGGAAGACGAGCGCATCGCTCTCTTTCTGCAGAATGAGGAATTCATGAAGGAGCTACAGAGGAACCGAGAGTTCCTTATTGCTTTAGAAAGAGGTATGGGAGACACTCACCCACACAGTAAACGGGGCAACCGAGCTCTTTCTGACATACTGCTTCTCCTCCTCCCTTCGTTCCACCTACACAGAATTCCTGAGGAGTGAATTCTAAAACAAATTTTCCAAGGCCACTAATAGCTTTCGTTTCTCAGAGATTTTGTTACGCACATTTTGTTCATATCAGACAACTTGTCTGATATATCTTGAGCAATTCTTCCAGAGGCGTAAAAGGTCTTTATTGGATGATTTGACTCTCCTCCCTTTTCTGTTTTAGATCGATTGAAATACGAATCAAAGAAATCCAAATCCAGTCATTCATCAGCTAGCGTGGAGAACTCCACAGGTACATATCATTCACCTTAAGGTGTGTGTGTGCGAGCGTGTGCGCGCGCGTGTGTTCGTGTGTGTGCATGTTTGTCCCACTGACTGTTTACGACGTGTTAGGGTCATATTCTCTAATTTGCCTCATTTATTCATTTCAGTGTTGTTGCTTGTGTTTGGTGGGGTGTGCTCTTTTGACAGGAAGTTGCTTCCAGTCAGAATGCTGTAGCAACATTCTGACAACCACTGAGAACACCTTAATTACCTAAGAGAAACCACATGGCAATACGCCAGCACTTGCCTTACACTGCCCTTGAAACCATCCAGAATACTTTAATATCATGCCAAAAAATCTAGCTTGTGTCACAAAAAGATGTTTTTGGTCTAGACTGGGCTAAGTTTTGTCTGTTTACTCTAAAACAGGTAACCACTACGCCTCTGGATCCGCCGAGGCATGCACAGCCGTTTCTGACGACGCTTTGTTCAGAGACAAGCTAAAGCACATGGGCAAATGTAAGAGCAGCCTGCTTCACTTGAGGATATTGCTTGTTCAAGAATATACTTTCAAGACAACTTAATATTTGTGTCACATTCTGATTTGTAGCAACCAGAAAGAAGCTGTTTGAAATCGCCAGAGGCTTCTCAGAGAAGACAAAGCGCAGAAAGTCTAAAAGAAGAACACTGCTGCGGCATCATTCGTATCCTTCGGCGTGTGCCAGAAACACGTCATCTTAATCTAATATACAGATCATGACATGCATGATTTCTTGTGGAATGAAAATATTTTTAGAGAAAGTGTGAAGTACAAATATTTTTCATTGCGACTTTCCTGTAGCTATGGCGCTGTGAATTCTGCAGCGAATGTAATATATGATTCTTGGCGCAGTAATTTTGTGTTGAGTAAATGTAGTGTCTCTGCTGTCAACCTTGACTGCGCTTTCTCAGTTTGGGCACAGCCAACTCCACTGCCAACCTCCTCGATGATGTAGAAGGAAACCCATGTGGTAAAACCAATTTTTTGGAACGTTTTATTTGTCATGCCATTCAAAATCTGTATGACTTTCTTCCCTCTGTGGAGCACAAAAGAAGATATTTTGAGAAATGTCAACATTTGATGCCAACATTTCATGGTTACTAAAAGTACACAAGCAGACTAGCGGGGACAGGGAAACGTAACTCTGGTTCGGACCAAGCAATGTGTCAAAACATCCTTAAAGTGCGATTACGATTCGCTCCTAATCTCTTGGATTACATTGTTCTGTAAATGTTCTGTCACTCTGGACGAGGGTTAAAATCTAGATTTCGCTGTGCCTTTTTAGATGAAGAAAGTCAACTTAGACGATTGGCTGCTCAGGAAGAAGAGGAGCCACACAAGGAACCACTATCATGGTGAGTCTAATTCATTTATCTGGCAGATCATTTTGTGTTTTCAGAGAGGCCTTTAACATCCATACTGCTAAATGTTAACCTGCTAGTACAATCCATTACTCTGCCTTTTGTGTTTACCTCTTGCTTGTTTCATTTCAGATGATTCTGTGCTCTTGGGAAATTAGGGTTTCCATGGTGACCTCAGCATAACCCATGGCTGATGGCTTCTTATCTCAGTGGCTCTTGTGATTAGCTCAGTGCCGAGCAATCCCGGACTGGAGCAACAGCCTCCCCCAGATAGGCTGAAACAGGACTGTATGATCATTTTGTAGCAACCTTTTGCTAGCCTACGATTATCGTTACCTGCATTTGATTACTATTATAATTATTGTATTGTAACTGTTTGTTAATAATAGACTTCATATGTAAACAGAACAGAGACTGATTTGCAACTATTTTCTTTTGAAATCCCATGAATCCTAATCAGCTGGATTCCTGTTTTAGTTCAATATAATTTTCTTTAGAAGTGCACCCCCGCTCATGTATGATTTGGGGATGTGTTGACTTTGAAAATAGGCAGATATTTTATTTGCTTATTAACGTCCATTTTCTAAAAATCGAAACATTTGAGTGTTAATGGTCAGATGTTTCGGCTCATTGTTATTTCCCGACTTCCTAATGGACCATTATACTAATCTGCACATTAAACGTCAAAAGCATTTCCACATTGAATGTACCCCAGAATAGAATGTTCATTGCCAACTCTGACAAAACACTTTCTCTTCCTTATCTTTGCTTTAAGGAACACTATTGTTCAGGTCTCCATTTAGTCTAGGTTTGAATTAAGGGTGCTGAATAGTCCGTTTCCTTTTGTGTAATACTTTTTTGTACAATTTAACGATAACACATACAGCATTACATCAAATGCGACACCCTTTTGGTACCCAAAGTGTTCACCTGCCAAGTACGGCAGTACACATTGTGTACCATTTTGCGATGCCAAAAGTCAACTTCAGTCATTTTTTACACAAGGAAAGAGAGGCCTGCTCGTCATTTTTGCACTGCCATGTCTGTTTTCTAAAATATTAAAATTTCCCAGTGTGTCTTGTTTAAAGTGGGTAGAATGTTTGAGCCAGTACAGAGGTTTCATCACGTTTTTAACTTATCTTAGATATGATTAGAACATTTTGTGATGTTAAAGAACGAGCAGAGAACAATTTGAGTGATGCTGCCCTTGAACCAACCAAAAGCTGCTGTGTGGTTTGCTTTTTTGTAAATCACATCGAATGACGCTGTGCTTCCAGTAGGTCACATGACAATGTCATAAGATCAGGTGTCTAACTGTGATCCACCAATAAGAACGTGCCATCATGGTCCTTACCATGTTGCATCCCAGTATTGATTTTGTACTTGGCGCATTGGAGGACACCAGTGATGTGTCTGTTTGTTTTTGATGTAAGTCAGCGTTTGTTTGTTCAATAAGTCACAAACCTTAAAGTCACCATATTGCATGTGCCAAGGCAGAAGGATTTGATTGCGTGTTGCTTCCACCATGTTACTGTGCAAAGCCATAGTTTTGATCACACTTATAAAGAAGCGCATTGTTATGAAATCATAATGTTTTTGAAAGCGCTGTATACGTTTGTTCATGATGTGTTTGATTATATAGATAGCCATAGGCACAGTGAAGACTTGCAGCATAAATCTCATCCACATAATTTAAGTGTGCTGTGACCTTTTAATAGCCAGTATGATTTATGGTGATGAAATACGATGACGCCATACACATCTGTTTGTTTTTAAGGGATGGCACAGTAAAGCAAGTAGGATTTATTGTAACGCTCGCAGTAGTTCTCCAGAGGCCGCGTTCCCAGCGTGCACTTTGTTGCTAATGGGTCACAAAGGTTGCACCGTTCCCAGCGTGCACTTTGTTGCTAATGGTGCTAATGGGTCACAAAGGTTGCACCATAGGTTTTCTTCCATGCCGCTTGTTAACATGTTTTATCCTCTCAGGGAACTTGCTCTCATTTTCTGGTAAAAGCACAACTACAACAGAACAAACATTAGCTGCAGGGCATTCATTAAACAGACCAGGTAGCACTGTTCTATATGCATTTACAATGACAAACTAATCTTAACCATATTTTGTCACATCATGACGAATTTAGCAATGGTATGTGTAGCCAAATATTATAATTGTTTTGCTTGTATGTCCATATGTATAAGGTCCTCTTGTTTCACCCTTGATCCTTGTATGGCAGAAATGAAAGAGAAGTGAGAGTGAAGTATGTGAGCCAGATGATTTTCATAGCAATTGATGGAATGTACTATTTCTACTTTATTAACAGGAAGCAACTGTATGTTCTACGCAAAATTTGTAAGATGGTATTATTATTTTGCTGTCCACGGCGGAATAAGACTAAAAAAATCGTATCCCAAAATTGTCTGTTTCACATTCAAGACTCTTTCAAGTTACAAACTTTCGTACGATCCAAATGTTTATTAGCTATTGGAATTAATAAAATGGTTGTACTTTGGCTGTGTGTTTTTCATTTTTTTATGATGATCATTCAACAAAAACACTGTGTGGAGAGTTGTGCAACCAGTAGAGGGCAGTAGAATGCCATAACTGTTTTCAAACCTCTGAGATGTAACCTACACTTCATTATGACATGAATCAATTTGTGGTGAATCATTTACCGTCAATGGTTTATCAAATGTGGCAGACCACCAAATAGAATGTCCTTCACTTGGCCGACTTATTCCTGAAATTGGATCACAGGCACAACGCCCTACCCAGTTATCACTGAAAGACAAAATAAAACATTACTATTGTGCACCGAGTGACTGAGTCACAGACAAAGATACTTAAAATATATCAAATACACTAATGACACGTGAGTTTTTCCATTCTGTCTTCTTCAACATATACAGAGACTATTTAAAATAAATCCCTCTACCATGACCCTTACACACTGTCTTTGTGTTAGAAAGAACAGTATCAGAATGCTTGAAGAGGATAAACAAGCTGAACAGAGAGCCGTCAAAATATCAGTTGTCTACATTCCTGTCAGGTTCCGAGTTGATATTAAAGTCCTCATGCTTACATATATATACTACTACCATATCACTGCAAGGTCTGGCCCCTCAGTATCTGTCTGCACTTTTAACCTTATACACACCTAAGCGCCATTTCCCAAGCACAAGCAGGTTTCTCACAAGCAGGTTTATTGGCAGTCCCACAGACACGGTTGCGTTCTGTAGGGGACAGGGCTTTCTCATCCATACGCTCCTAGGCTTTGGAACGCACTGCCTTTTCACATCAGAGACGCACAGAATTTGAATATTTTTAAATCTTATTAAAAAAATTATTTTGTTAGGTTATCTTTTTCCTGACTTTTATGTATATATGTACACTGAACAAAATTATAAACGCAACACTTTTGTTTTTGCCCCCATTTTTCATGAGCTGAACTCAAAGAAGACTATTTCTATGTACACGAAAGGCCTATTTCTCTCAAATATTGTTCACAAATCTGTCTAAATCTGTGTTCGTGAGCACTTCTCCTTTGCCAAGATGCTGATTAAACAGCATGATCATTGCACAGGTGTGCCTTAGGCTGGCCACAATAAAAGGCCACACTAAAATGTGCAGTTTTATCACACAGCGCAATGACGCAGATGTCGCAAGTTTTGAGGAAGCGTGCAATTGGCATGCTAACTGCAGGAATCTCCACCAGAGCTGTTGCCCGTGAATTGAATGTTCATTTCTCTACCATAAGCCGTCTCCAAAGGCGTTTCAGAGAATTTGGCAGTACATCCAAATTCAATTATTCAAACAAATTTTTCGTTTCATTTCTTCCAGGTCCGGATTAAGAATTCAGGGGCCCCTGGGCACAAGTGTCTTGCAGACCCCCCCATACGCACAGGCGCACAATAAAGTTTTGTAATAGCCTACAGGGTACTAAACACCTCTATTCTTATACGTTACATTGCCAAGTTACAAACTATGATCACAACCTGAAGGACAATATTAACACCTCTGCATCATACACATTCTCCATCATACATGATTTACACCACAACAATATCAAGACATTTCCCTGCATACTGTAACTCACTGGCACTTGCAAGCACACACTGCATCACCTCTACCTATTAATTAAGTTCTATCAGATTCTTCCATAATTCACACAAAAACACGCCGGATTCACAAAACTGTTCTCAAGAGAAAATATAAGAACTTTATTAAGATAAATTATAGGACGTTCTTAAGAATATTCTCAAGTGTAATTCTCAAATATTTTCTTATAAACATATTAATTTGTCTAAGAATAAAAGGACAGACTTTGTTATTATACTATAAGAGTAATGTGTCCATTTGTTAAACGTTATTTGTGTAACAAGCACCTCGCGACTCACGTTCTTATGTAAGAGGGTAATGTGTTAAACGGCATTAACGACTATTATAGGTATACTTCTTTAGCCTACAGTATGCCTATATGTTACGAGTCTGTGTAAGTAAACATTTTGCAATGTATGTAAAAGCACTCTGGATTTTCTAATAATGAAGGCTAAAAATCGGTTAAGTAATGTAGACCTGATCAACATTATATAAAAATTAATTATTGGCTATGAAACACCACCAACATTATATAAAAATTAATTATTGGCTAATAAACACCACCAAATATATGTAAAAAAAAGATTATATTTACAACAATAAAGCCGTTTTCATTGACATTTTCAGTTTCTATTGTCAGCTCTGACGCGACATATTCTAACAAATCACCATAAAAAGCAGCGATTTTGGCTATATTCTTTCACACAGCCTCTGTCTAGGTAACCATGTGCATATTTTCAGACGAAATGTGTTCATGTTTATACATTCAAACAGTCGATAACAGTGACAGGTTGTTGGAAACGCTGTTTTGTACTCATTTAATTCAGGAGTCTGTCGAATGTGCTGCTTCTTCCTGCCGCTCACTGAGACGATCCCTGCGCGTGGAAAGAGAGACCTTGCGCTCGCGGGACAGCACTGGCAACATTTCCCCACTGAATGAAAGCTTTATCGGAAATTTCGCTTTGTGCTTCTCCTGAACAAAAGCTGCTAAAGGGCTTAAGTTACTAAATCAAGAGACAGACTTGCGTTAGAAACACTGTTTTGTGTGCGCACTTGCGTGTGTGCCGGCCAGAGAGTCACACGGCAGAATGAATATACCGAAAACATTGTTATGTGAAATTTTCTCCCCCTTTCTTGGGCCCCAAGCGCGCATGGACCGCTGGGCCGGTGCCCATAATGCCCATTGGATAATCCGGCCCTGATATCTTCATAAAATTATTTAATGAGGAAAAATGTTTGGAGTATCCTATAAGGTTTACTCAGGCAGGCTGTGGCACAGTTTGAATGCAGGATGTAAATTTTGAGACCGTTTTCAGCCATTAAAATAGTTTAGATTAGTTTTTAATGGCAAATTACATTTATTTCGTTTCGTTTCTTTTTAAAGTTAATTTAGAAAAATGTTTGGAGTATGATTGTTTGTGACTCAGGCCCGGCATGCAGATTTTTTAATTTGAACTCATGACCTTGTTTAAATTCCTCCTTAAGCTACTCTCCTTCGTGGAAAAAAACTTCCGGTACGTGTGACACGATCACATGCAGACATGTTTACGTGCGTCTCAAACTGCTTCAAATATTAGGTTGTCGGACATTATGCAGTGTCGCAGAGTTATTTGAAAAGCTCTCGTGTTACTTAAGCAGACGGGTCTCCGCAACACACGCATGAAGTCGAACACTTAATAAATCACAAACTTAACATTGTGTTGTGATGAGAGAGTGTGTGCTTTTCTTACCGTTTGCCTCAAAACAGTCGCATCATAATAATGTAAGTGTGCTTCAGTCCAGATCGTAAAGTGAGGAGTAGCGCTTGTGCACAGATGCCCGGCCCTAGGAGCGTAAATTATGGGTCTTGTCGGGCTAGGATTGAAATTCAGGATTTTGTCGTTATATTTCCAGACGCATCTCATTGAGGACAATATTTCATACACGAAAACGATCTGGTAACATTTGCTGTTTCATCGGAACTATTCATTTACCTGGTCGACAGGGACTTTGTGGCTCTTTAAAACAACTTTTGGCGTCTTTCAATTTGCGGTGAGGTGCCCGAGTGTTTGTTAGCTAGGAAAATCATTTAAAATGTTGCATGTATAGCCTATTATTGCTTTTATCCTAAAGTATGCATTGTTATTATTAGTGTCAGTATATATATATTTTTAGTTTATATTGTTTAATTTAAGATATTATTTTATCAGCATATTGTTAGAACTGTGCTTTTGTGGTTATGTTCAGCATTATTTCGCATTATTTTAATTCCTGTGTAAATGCATTTATGCCGCTTTAGAGCTGCATTAACGCTCTGTGTTTTTGTGGTTATGTTCAGCATTATTTCGCATTATTTTAATTCCTGTGTAAATGCATTTATGCCGCTTTAGAGCCGCATTAACGCTCTGTGTAAATGCTCATTTTCGTGGTTTTAAGCCACTTCAGATTCGGTTTCTGTGCCGCCTTTGCTGTGTAAAGACGACACAAGATCGCCTGAGACCAGCCACCTGGACAGCTTCTGCAACAATCGGTTTTCATAACCAAAGAATTTCTGCAGAAATCTCGTCTGCATGCTGGTCGTTCTCATTGGGGTCTTGACATGACTGCAGTTCGTCATTGTAACCGATTTGAGTGGGCAAATGCTCACATTCGATGGCGTCTGGCACTTTGGAGAGGTGTTCTCTTCATGGATGAGTTTTCACTGAACAGGGCAGATGGCAGACATCGTGTATGGCGTCGTGTGGGTGAGCCCTAACGCTAACCCAGCCATTGAAGAGGAGTGGACCAACATTCCACAGGCCACAATCAACAACCTGATCAACTCTATGCGAAGGAGATGTGCAAATGGTGGTCACACCAGATCCTGACTGGTTTTCGGACCACCCCAAAACAGTAAAACTGCACATTTTAGAGTGGACTTATATTGTGGCCAGCCTAGGGCACACCTTTGCAATAATCATGCTGTCTAATCAGCATCTTGATATGCCACACCTGTGAGGTGGATGGATTATCTCGGCAAAGGAGAAGTGCTCACTAACACAGATTTAGGCAGATTTGTGAACAATATTTGAGAGAAATAGGCCTTTTATGAAAAATGGGGGCAAAAACAAAAGTGTTGCATTTATAATTTTGTTCAGTGTATATAATCTGTTCTTTGTGTGTTGTATTATCATTTGCTTGTTTTATGTAAAGTGCCTTGAGAAGCTACTTTAAAGGCGCTATATAAAAATAAAGTTATTATTATACTGTGCAAAGATTAATGTGACTGCAGGAATGAAGTGTTGTTTTTATTGTAAGAATAAGAAAATACACAAATTAATAAAAAGAAGTTTTGGAATGTTTGTTTAATCACGTCTCTTAATACAGATTATAATGAAAATACTTTTACATGAGTGGGGAATGACTTTATTTTTTATTATTTAACTGCAACTAGGTAAATAAGTAAAGTGTTTAATATTTTCTAAAGGCGTTTGGCATGACTGCATGCATGTTTATTTCTTTTATTTTATTTATTTATTTATTTTCTCTTACAAAATAGTGATTGCAAACTTGTTTCAATATTTGTCTTTTGATAGGAAAATTTAATAATAAAATAATAATAATAGATTTTCGTTTACAGTTATATTTTCTCGTTACATCTGACAAACATTGTAACAAAACTTTCTTTGTTCTTAACAATTTGAAACACGGTAGTAAATATCTAAAACGTTTCAAACAGGTTTCTTTGTAATGATTGTCTTTTTTGCTCTCCCATATAAAATCTTCCTCCGTCACTGCCTTTAAACCCCTCATCGTCCCTCTCCTTATCAGCACGTATTCCACGATTTATTTCCATTCATGTTCTCGAATATAGAGGCGTGCTCTTCCGTCGCTGTGGCAACCCTCATGACGTTTTTGAAGTGACCCGCCCATCGGCGTGTGTGTTCGAATCGTTAGGACGCTAGCGGCCATTACGCTGTATTCAAGCAGAGAGCAACGTGTTTTGACGAGCTACATCATTTTCGCTTTTTGTCCATTAAACGCATTTGTACCTTACGTAATTACGTCTTGGGGATATTTAACAGGCGTGTTCAATTGCCACATATGTAAATATTTTGCATTGAGTCGGCGTGAGGCGGTCCGCATCTCCAGGCATCTGATTCTCAACGTCGCTCGAAGCCTTTGCACCGTCCGTTTCGCGAATTTATTTGCAGTTTTTTATTTCGTTAACCAAGGAGACGTCGGTTTAACATACCCGCTTCGATTTAGATGGCAAGCTTCCCAGATTTTGTCAACGAAAATGAAATAGGTGAGTCTTCGTGTGGGTGAGGGTTTTAATGCCTTTCTATTTGTGTTCAGTTTAACTTGGATAGGTCTTTTTTATAGTCATTGTTTACGTTTGAGCAACTTCTCAGTCCGTTCTAACAAACGCTATTTATATATGTACGTTAACGTTTGACCCCATATTTTTACTGTGTGTGTCGTCAATGCGTAACTTAAATTCCCGATATCAGTGTGATTTTATATGGTTAGATACTATAAGGATAAAATGCTTACCGTATGTTTTACATATGACACATTTTTGGATTTTTGTTTCTATGTTCGAGCTTTGGCGTCTCGCGCTCGTCCGCACCCTCCCCCACGGTCAGCCGGTTTCTCCAGACCCCTTTGAATGAGTCACCACAGCAGTGTTTCTCTGGTCAATGATTCACCATGTCAACCTTGTGTTTATATAGTCAAACATTATGGTGTTAATCAAATTAAAAAGCTAAACCTCAATTAAATGTCTTATTAGAATCAGGAGAAGTTCAACTTTCTTGTAACGGCACCTGCTCATCTCACTCATTTGATGCATAACATTGGCACAAACTACGACAATTCTATATTTAAATAAAAGGTATAGGACTATCCTTATTGTTAAAACTTGTAATCTCTGACGTGAGTTCAGAGACAATGCAAACTTAGCATACTATCCGTCCTAAATAGTATTCGAAAATAAAATTAGAAGGCCCAAATCATAGATTCCCTGGATGGTCTACTACTTACGGTAGAAATTCGAAGTGCAGAATGATACACTATTACCCACAACTTATCGGGAGTAGGCGAAGTTTAGTTAAAAAAATTAAATATCTGATGCGTCACTAAATCTATAAATATAACATTAATATGAAACAATGAATGAATAAACACTTAAATGGAAAGAAGAGCTGTATTTTGATGGTCATAAAACTTAAGTTTCCTATTAGTATGTCCCTAATTAGTACACTAAAATGTATATACTTTTCCATAACAAAAACAGTACATACTTTTAGTGCATAATATAAGTAGGCTAATTGTGACGCAGCAAAATATACTGATATCTGTCATGTTTTCTGTCACAACAGGTAAAGCTACGTTCATCGGGGAACTCCTACCTCCTGTTGCTCCCTTCGACCAGAAGTCTGGACGGGAGACATGGACTGTAGCTTTTGCACCTGATGGTTCCTACTTTGCTTGGTCTCAGGGGCATCGCATTGTCAGGCTTGTACCATGGAAGAAATGCTTAGCCAGCTTGTAAGTATTTCATCCGTTTTCTTCATGAATTGTTGCATTGTGCATTTAAGGCCTGACAAAAGGAATCCTTTATTTGTTCTGGTTGTCTGGACTGGTCCGATGGGCATTAGTTTGTGGCTGCTCCACAGTAGTGCCCAGTGTTTGCTGTGTCAGTTGCCCTGCATAGGTCGCCAGTCATGTCACCTTAGTGACCTTACGATAGAGAGGCAGCCGTCGAGTGCACATGCCTGCCAAAACGGCCATTGTCCTACTCTAAATGTGGTGTCCTCATAATGAAGTGCACATCATGGCTATTGGCTGCATGCCTCCACTAGAACAGCCTTTTTTTGTGCTTTTTATTTGCTTGATGCAAGTTGTTAAGGTCTCAGTTTTGGGCTCAGGGGTTCGAAATAAAATGAGTCGTCCATCTGCTTCAATGATATTAGCTGTGATTCTTTGTTTTTTTCCATTAATATGTACACAGTCATAAAATTGTCCGAAAATATATGCAACAAAGTGTGGTGTAATAAAGTAAAGTAAAACTTTTACAAGGTAGTTATTTAAGAGCTGGATGTTAAACTTTATGCATGTTGTGTCCATAAAAGAGAAGTATGGCATTATAAAACTGTTCAGTTTTAGATCTGAAAGTGTAGTAAGTTTAGTTTAGTAAATTTGCACAAAGGGCACCATGTGTTTATTGTACACAAAATTTGTGCAGTTTGTGTAATTCTTATTTTTTATGATATTAAACTAAACCTATGACTTTAAAAGTGATAGTTCACCCACAAATAAAAATTCTGTCATCCCGTATGACTTTCTCTCTTCTGCAGAACACAAAAGAAGATTCTTTGAAGAGTGTTGTTAACTAGCCCCCATTCACTTGCATTGGTTATTATTGGTCCATATAATAGAAGTGAATGGGGGCCAGTGCTGTTTGGTTACCAACTTTCTTCAAAATATCTTCTTTTGTCTTCTGCAAAAGAAAGAAAGCCATACAGGTTTGAAATGACAAGAGGGTGAGTAAATGATGACAGAGTGTTTATTTTTGGGTGAACTGTCACTTTAACCAAATACAATTCAGACTTTTATTTACAAGACGACATGTATTCTAACATTAAAAATATTTTAGTACGACAATCTGTTATTTTTTAAAGATTTAAGATTTTATGGAACTTGCTGTAATGCTAAAACCAAACAGCAGCTGCCGTGCCATTAAAAGCAGTAGTGGACACGTGGCAGGCATTGTTGCGTTTCAGTTCCTCTTACTTTTCCCAGGCTTGATAACTTTTATAAAGAAGACCTTGTCGCGGGCTACACTGAGGCTGGGTTTTAACACATGCCGTAGAATTGGCCAAGTGATGTTATATGGGTCAAAGTTTATGGGTAATCTCCACAGCATTTCACTTTCACAGCGTTTACAAATATACTTAAAGTGATACTTCACTCAAAAATGAAAATTCTGTCATTTACATTTATGCATTTGGCAGATGCTTCTATCCAAAGCGACTTACATTGCATTGTATTATACATGTGTTTCTGACTATGTGCAATCCCCTGGGTTCGAACCCATGACCTTGGCGTTGCTAGTGCCATGCTCTAACCACTGAGCCACAGGAAAGTCATCATTTACTCGCCTTCGAATAGAAGTGTCCAGTGTGTGTCAATATAATGAGCCGTGACCCCCAGGTAGCTATGGTTACTGAGGGAAGTCCACTAATCTCTGGTGAGCGCAACCGTGTTTGTCTGTCTTATCGCCTCCTCGACTTTCGCTTTCTCCTCTTCGTAAGAGTCGTGAATCTTGCTTGTAACAGTGGCTCTCGAAGGTAGTTCATATGTGTAATCGTTAGATGCGATGCGAATAATTTCAAGTAGACCCTCGTCCTCCACTACATTAACTGGCCTACATGCTGTAGCCACCCATTTAGCTATCGATGTGGTGAGTCTGTTGCTTGTGGAGTTGTCCATCCGTCTCTGCTGAAAACAATCTAGTGTGGTCTGCCGCGAGGAGGAGAGCTCTCTGCGTCAGTTGTATGCTTCGCGTCAAGTGATATTTTAAACTCGACGTGCTGCGGTGATAGCTTAATTCACATCAACAATAAATGCAGATCACGTTAGTCTTGTCGACAGAACCATCAGACATCGTTTTATATATGAATTTTACGTTCAGAAGACCTATTTATTTCTCCATTTCTGTTTGCTGCTGCATCGTTTACTTTCTCAAACTACGGGCAAGGCCAAGCGTCAAACAGAAAATGCGCGCTGCGTTAATCGCACGTTAATAAAATTAGTGCCGTTAAAAGGAATTTGCGTTAACGTGTTATTAACGCGTTAATTTTGACAGCCCTACTTATAACACACCAAAGACACAGAAAAACACGTATTCGTGCCATATGACCCCTTTGACGTTAAAGAGCGTAATACCAACACGGCACCATTACACTCTTGTTCTTTTTCCCTCAGTTCTGTAAGCAAGGAAGATCAGCCAAGCAGCACAGGTCCTCGCCGGTTCTCCCGGCAAAACAGCGAGGGCAGTCTGCTACCAGGCGAGCCCAGAGAACACACCATCGATTGCGGTGACATTGTGTGGGGTCTGGCCTTTGGTTCCTCCGTTCCTGAGAAGCAGAGCCGATGCGTGAACATCGAATGGCATCGCTTCAAGTTCGGCCAGGACCAGCTGCTTCTCGCCACTGGGCTCAACAATGGGCGCATCAAAATCTGGGACGTCTATACCGGTGAGTGGGTTTGTTCACACTTAGTGAAACGTCAAGGGCTAATCTAATTTGGTTGGTATTAATTCAAGTGTTTCGCAACTAAAAGTTTATCAATAGCCGTTTAATAGTCTTTGAGGAGTTTAGATTGAAGGTTACCGCAATGACATAATCTTAAGAGGTAACACCATTTATAAAACGGGCAGTTCTTTTTTGTTGTTTTAATGCCACGTCATTCAAGATTGTATGTATAAAATAGACACCGTCCGTTTCTTTCCAGAACTTTCTGTGCTATTGAGTAAATGTGCAATAAAAGTTGCAGTCATTCCCTCAACACGCCTGCCTGGTTCCTGTTTTCAGTTTGTATGCGTGTATGTGTATGTGTGAGGGAGAGAGGTGGTTATATAAGGTGTTGAAACTGATATTTTTAGCCCTACTTTTCATAGCAATGCCTGTTTATTTTTGCCCATGGAAAGATGTTGTATACATTTACTGACCGTCACCAGTAACAAACACTTTGGATGTTTTTTCATTGATTTCTTGAGTCTCTACTGGGGGTTTGTCTCCAGTATGCTTTCACTGTATTTTATTGATCACAACAGCTCAACGCCCTTTGTTTGTCTATATTGCTCTTGGTATAAAACAAAGAGGTAGTTGTTCGACTGTAGACGAAAGCAGGCAGCTCCTCCCCATTATATATTTATTTGTTTGCCAGCTGCCGAATGTATTAATAGGTGGGAAGGTCCTGTACAACCACCGTCATTGGTTGCTTCGAGGGGTAAGAGATGTTTTGCTCGATGGATAACTCCACCTCCCTTCTCACTGAACCCGCAGTGCCATAAGTTCACTCAGTTGACTCATTTCAGGGTGTGAGACTCCTCCTCCACTTCTTTTAGAAGTCATTTGAGAAATCTGATAGCAGGGTAATGTACAGTATCTTGACAGGTCTTGTCACTCACCCCAACTTAGCGAACACTTGAATAAGCCATGTTACTAAAGGCTCAATTACATTTCTATAAATGGGTGTAAAGAATGTGACTAGAAAAACAAATTATGGGGATTTAAAGCGGATTATCTTAGCAGGTGGAAGTCATTGTATTTCTGGATACCTCGAAGCTATCATTTCATTCATGAAGAAGTGATGGCTCGTGTGACTGTAATGCAAAGCTCCCTTTTGATATCTACCTAAGCTTTCCTGAAGAAGCTACAAATGTTGTTTATACAAGAAAACAAAATAGTAGTTGAAAATGAAATGGTGCAATTGTTTTGCCAGGTCTTTATGTAGTCCCAAGATACAATGGTGGGATGTTGATCTAGATGCAAGGTTGACGCAGTTTGAATCGATTAACATGGACTTTGTACCATAAACAGTGAGTGATCTTGTTGTTTTCTCATGCACAGGAAAGCTTTTGTTGAACCTGATGGACCACACAGACATTGTGCGGGACTTGACATTTGCCCCAGATGGGAGTTTAATGCTGGTTTCTGCCTCAAGAGACAAGACTCTACGTGTTTGGGACCTTAAAGATGATGGTGAGGGCCACATTTAGCTTTTGCATTTTGTAAAGACAAGTATTTTCTTATATCAACACATTAAGGCAAAGTATCTAATTGCAGCTGAAACTCTATAACCTTCCTGCAAATTGAGTTTTCTTTCTCTCCAACAGATAAAGTCGAGCATGTGCACTAGGGCTGCAGCTATCGATTCGGTTACACTTTATTTTAGTGTCCGTCTTACAGTGTAATTACACATTTAAGTACTGAGTAATGATAATTAACTACATGTACTTACTATAGGGTCAGGGTTAGGATTAGGGTGTGGTTTAGGGGCAGTTACTTGTAATTATGCATAATGTTTAGTAAATACTATAGTAAAAACATGTAACGTGTGTAACAAGGGCACCGTAAAATAGTGTTACCATCGATTCTTTTACTAATCGAGTTGTCTACAGATTTTCCATCGATTAATCGGGTATTCGGATAATAAGTACTTTTTCTTTATTAAAAAGCAATACTAGATATACAAGAGAAAATAAGACGGGTCTCTTAAAATGAGTAAAACAACTAATTTGTTTCCTTTTTAGAACAATTAAAGTTTTTATTGCTGAAATTGCATACATTAATATGTGTGAAAACTAAACCCATTTAGTACATTCCATTGCCATATTAAATTCAAAATGCAATATAATACAAATAAGAAACATGAATAAAAATAGAAATAGAAAGAATAATTTCAAAGGTAAACAACTAACTTCAGCTTATGCATGAGGCATTTAGTTTATATAAATTAGTTTGTTTCTTTTTTTACTATTAAATAGTAATATATAGCCTATGACTTTTATTTTGGCAGGTTGTTGGAAGACGCTTATTTTTTAGTATGTCTGTTTCTTCACTCAAACAATAACATGTTCGTGAAATAAACTCTCAGAGCAACTCTGGAGGTGAAGTTCATGTGTTCATGTCCTCATTCAGCGCAGACGCAGACAAATTCATGAGCATCACGCGTGTAGCACGTTAAACTGTGCAGTTCATTCACTCAGACGTGCAGAACAGACAGATGACATGTGTAAATAACAGGATTCGGCATCCACAAGTCCGCATCTAGTTTGATGGACTCAATGCAGCCGCAAAACAAGTTTCACTCGCAAAATAGACTAAAACTAAGTAAAATAGCAGTTCACCATTTCAATAAGCTATCAGTTATTTATCAGCATGAGAAATACGTGTGAGCGTGTGAACAGACTAAAATGCGCATGACTCACGGTGAATGCGTGAGACTTGAGAGCCCTGTAACATGAATAGAGTTTATCGTTTCAGCCCTAATGTGCACGCCCACTCAAGCATTCCAGTACTCCGGAAAAGGGTTGAAAAACAATTTGATGCCACATCCAGTAGAATGTTTGCTGATATTCCCTCCTCCTCTTGCAAAATTCTAGCACAAACTTACTACTAAAAACCACACAAGACTCATTTTATGCAAGCCATTTTGAACTCCATGTATTCGCAATCTTTTATTTGCTTGCTTGTTTTAATAAAGCGATGAGGAATGTTGGCCAGAGTCCACTTTCAGGCCATGATATGAAAGTATATTTTTTTTGTTCTCATTGTAGACACACGATAACAGTACATAATCAAATTATTTAAAGGTTTCACTGTGGCTTATGATCTATTTTTGTGCTCTTAATAGGTAACATGGTGAAAGTACTACGAGGCCATCAAAACTGGGTCTACTGCAGTGCGTTTTCGCCCGATTCGTCTGTCCTTTGTTCCGTGGGCGCAGGCAAATCGGTACGTGTTCAGTTCTCGTTTATTACTGTTCCTGTTTGTTACCTTTGCTCTGTTTTTGTTAGGACCAATCAAAGAGTAATAAGTCTATATATCATAATGCTCGGTGTCATAATCTACTTGTACAAACTCTGCCTGTAGCTTTAGTTTTTTATTTTTATTTGAATAGATGTGTGAATATGCAAATGTAGATGGTAGAAACGCGAACATCTTGTGACCTTTGCAAAGCTGTGAAGCCACTAACAGCAGCTTCTAGATTCAAAACAGTATTAAACAGATTACCAAGTGAAGAGTTTGGTTCCAAAATGAGATAGCCCGTTTAAAAAAAAATCAAAAATCATGTTTTTTTTATTGTGCATTCCAATTAATAGCATTCAAACTTCAGGTGGTTTGTTTTGATTTAAGCCATAGTAACTAAAAAAATGCAGCTAACTAACACAATAAAACACAATAAAAACATAATAAACATGATTTTTGAACAGTTATCTCATTTTGGAGCCAAAAGTGTTTTTAATAGGTTTCTTCTAAACCTACATGCATAAGCCCTTATGGCATCACACCAAGAAAAGCATTCCAGAAGTACCAAAGTTCCAAAGACCAGCTCCCGAGTGCTTCCAGCTCCTAGTTAACTCTCGTCCCATGAGCAGGCTGCAGTGGTTGAAGTGTACAGTTGTTTGTGTCCATAAGTGTCTTGCTTTCCCTGTCCCAGGTGGTGGCAAGCTCTGTGTTTGAGTGATTTTGAGGGAAGCGCCGCGCTGACATTTAGAGTAGCCGGTGCGGACCGCGCGGGGAACGGCTGCCATCGCAGCCCCCGTTGGACGCTCATGTGCCCACGCCCCAGGGGCTTCCATGCCTCCTGCTCGAACGGGCTTCCTGTACGTAGGTTCTGCTCCATGTCTGTCTACCTCTGCTGTCGCAGTCCTCACTTCCTGTCTCTAAACCGTTGACTTATCTGGCAGTGAGACCCCCCCACTTCATTCTCTTATCCATCTTTATGTTCAGTAGAATTCCCTTCACATTTATCCTCTCTTCCCTCTAACGCTATCCAGTTTATAAAGGCTCTAGGCATTGTGTCTGCTGTATGTTTACACGAGCCAGCCAGTAGAAACAGAGCCCCCCCACTCATTTAGCGCCTTAGTTAGCCGAACTCACGGCACCCATGTGTTTTTGAGCTGCAGCGCTCGAACGCTGTTCAGTTCGACTTGCACAAAAGCTCTGCTCAGAGTCTTTTGTAATTGGGTTAGTAGTTAGGGGGGAGTGGATTAGGAGCATTGTTGGGATGTGTGAGCAATGAAAGGGCTCGTTGTGTCTCTGTAGACTGCCTACAGTACGATAACGCCAGTCTGATTTTACTCTGCAGCCAATGTGAAATTTGTGTCAGTTTTGTAATTTGACAGTTCCTTGTTGCGTCATTGGCACAACCACAGAGGCACCAAAAGCAATCTTTCCAATGCAAATTACATTTAACCGTTGAAAGATTTTTATTTTATGTTTCTAATGGCATAATATGTGAGCCTGTTTCTTTGCCTCGGCATATGCCTGAGAGCTTTAGCGAACCGTTCAATGATGTTTCGTATTTGCATTCGCACTAACAACACCGTGGCTAAAATATAAAGAACTTTTTCATACAAAATATCTGACGTTGCTTAACTCTGTTTGCCGGCAGTTCTCTTATACACTGAAGCCCTTTCCTCCCACTTTGCCATGTTAGAAAAAAACAGGAAGATTATCTTTGTAAACTTAGCATTGTAGTTACTCTACCAACAGCAGAATGTTTAATCAGCAAATATTTATTGAAATGTACTTTTGCTCAAGTGCAATGTCTATAGCTAAAACCAACGCGTGGAGGGTAAACCAGGATGTTTGCTAAATATAAACCTTCACTAAACATCGTCCATTGAATTTCTTGAACATCTTAAACTTTCTGAAAATGTGCGAAGCATTGTGCTGGAGCAAAATAAGCCGTAGGAAATCTCAATGCTGATTTTCATTGAGTTTGCAGTTGTCACATGTTTCTGTATTCTGTGCTTGCCGAAGGCGTCAACCTTTTGGCCATCAAATGTTCTCTTCTCTTGCAGCATCTGTGTCTCTTCGTAGGCCTCCACCGACGCGGTGCACGCCTATTGTAAACTCAAGTGAACTAAAACTGAAAGGGGATACCAGTGGATTAACATTATGTTACCTTAAGTTACTACTTGTTTGTATTTATTTTTACCACATTTTGTAGTAGTTTATGGAAATGTATTATTGATGTACTGTTAATGTAATTTATGTACACTGTAGTATTTACATGCAAGCTGCTCTGTAGAGATTCATGCATTGATTTGGCATTTTGAACCAAGCCTTGCTGTCTTAACGGCATGCGCTACTTGCAGTTATTCTGGGTTTGGTTGTAGCGCTTTAAAGATTGTTCTAGAAATGACACTGAGCACATAGTGATCTTGCTATTTAATTTGAGCTAAATTCTCTGTCTGACTTGTTAAACATGATGGCTTTGACATTTTGATTGTATTTCCGCAATGGTGCACTAGGTTATAACAGGTGTTTCTTGCATTACAGGTGTTCCTGTGGAACATGGATAAGTACACGCTGATCCGTAAGATGGAAGGTCATCATAATGACGTGGTTTCTTGCGAGTTCTCGCCCGACGGGGCCCTGCTGGCCACGGCGTCCTACGACACTCGAGTCATAGTGTGGGACCCTCACACGGCCACCGTTCTGCTCGAGCTGGGGTAAAACACTTTTTTGCCTTGGTCTTTTTCTTTGTTTGCTGTACTAGGTCTTTTTGAAGCTCATGTTGTTTTTCCACCTACAGGCATCTCTTCCCTCCCCCCTCTCCCATATTCGCGGGTGGAGCAAATGATCGATGGGTTCGCTCCGTTGCCTTTTGTCATGATGGTCGGCACATTGCCAGCGTCACCGATGACAGGTGAGATAACAACCTGCCCGCTCGGCTGCCCTATAAAGATCTCGCTCCCGATCTTAGATCGTGTGCTAACAGTTGCTCATTTGCTTTTGAAAACGTTTTGGGTGCAGGGAGCTAGCGGAGAGCGATAAGGAGTGTGATTCTTTACAGAGCCTCTTTCTGGGAAAGATCACATGCCTCTCATATGACACCCATTAATCACTATGAGGCGCCCATTTTCTGCTCACTTTGACACGCCTCCTGCCGATTCGGGACTCAGTGGAAACTCTTAAGAAAAATGAAGCCATTTGTGCTCTACAAAATGGCGGACTGCCCCGAAAAAAGTTACATTCCTTAGCATGTGAGATGTTTTGCATATTACACTTTCATTCCACCTCGTAAGAAGTTTGGTTGAACTTTATTTTACAGTATGTGTACTTACCTAAGAACGTACTGGGTAGTATAAGGTAACTACATGGTATAAGTTTAGTTTTAGGGGTAGGTTCAGGGTTAGTACCTAGTTATTATATTTACAGTATGTACATGGGAAACAGTACTGTAAAATAAAGCGCTACCAGAGGTTTTCTGATCGAATGTCAAGAACACATTTTTGTAAGTTCAGCATAGTGACAGCATAGTTCCCGTAATTCAGTTTGTGTTATTCCAGTTTTGACAAGAATGAGTAAGCAATCCCAAACCTTTCAAAAGTATGTAAAATGGAGTTTGTAAATATTTATGAATTCATCTTAGACTGGTTTTAGTCTAATTCTTTGGCATGAACTGAAAGACTGTCATTTCAAAATGTTTCACATTTTTAAACATGACCCTTGAACTTTGTATGTTTTTTAAAATGACATTTGTAAGACATCAGAATGATGTGTGAATACTGAAGTCCACAACTGTGTTTTTCTTCAGGCTGGTGCGGTTCTGGAGCATAAGCGAGAAGAGTCCTCAAGCAGTCGCCCCTCTTACTAATGGCCTCTGTTGTGCCTTTTCTACTGACGGGAGTGTCTTATCTGCTGGGTGAGAATATTTCTTTGTTTCTTGTTTTGAGAGAACGTCACTTGTACATGATGTTCAGCGGTTGAGATTATGCTGGATGACAAAAGGTCCCCATTTTTTAATGCTTTAAATTTGGCGTCACAGTTTTACTGACTGCTTAACGTGTTTTGTATCTATTACCTCACAGGTCTCGTGATGGCAGCGTGCACTTCTGGGCATGCCCGCGTAGCGTGGCGAGCCTCCAGCACCTGTGCCGCATGACCCTGCGGCGAGTCATGCCCACCCAGCAGGTGTACACGCTGCCCATTCCCTTCTCCATGCAGGACTACCTGGCTTACAAGATGCTGTAGCTTCAAATGCACACCACGGCCCTCTGCGAAACCAATAAAAATATTGTTTTCTGTAGAAAAAAGAAAAATAAGGACAAAACATTTTAAGAAGCCTTAAAAATGCATGTTTATGCAGACCTTAATTTAGTGTGTAGGCAGTGTTTTGTGTTTATTTATTTTTTCCAAAGTTTACTTCTCCCAGTTTTGTTAATGTTGGGGTTATTTTCACAAGCTTTTGGGCGTCCCACATCAGTTAGCGGCCTTTAAACAGCTTTAACATATCAATGGACCACATTTTTGTTATCATTATTATTATACTATTTTTGTGAGATTTCACTTTTCCTGGCACAACTACTTGTATTAGCTCCTTAGAGTTTGTGTATGATTGTGCTTTCTCAAGAGTTCAGGAAACACCTGAGCTGAAGTGTCATGTGATGGGGGGTTATCTCCCGAAAATTTGCAGTGTTTTTATTTTCTATGCCGGCTGTGAGAAGGTTTGAAGGGAAGATGAAATAATGTGAATATGTACGTGTGTGTGTGTGTGTGTGAGAGAGAGGGAGTAAGAGGATTGTGTGGTGTGGTTCCTGCAGTAGGGCTGAGTTTGGTAGTTCAGGGACACAGGCAGTGCCTCCCCTTTACGTGCCTCTTAAGAAGTCTAACTTCCATTGCATCAAGTACGTAGTACAGACGCAAATGCTGCCTCAATAACATCCTTCTGTTCATCTCCACAGCTCCTGAAAACAACAGTAACACATGGGCTGATTTGTTTTCTCCGTAAATTGTATATTTTTTACCTGTACAAAGATTTGTAAAGGCACGTTTTGTTGAATGTATATATACGCATATATTTGTATAAATATGTTTGTAACTTCAGTTTTATTCCTCCATGCTTTTCATCGATCACTTAAAAGTGCGTGCTGTTTATTGATTGTTTATGCATGTGGCCCTACCTGGCGAAACTAGGTTAGAAATGGTTATTTTTAAGGATGTGGGAATCAGAATGTGGCATATTCATCTGGTCATGCAGTCAAACTCGGCAATAAAATGTGTACAAAGCTGATGCCAAAGATCCTCTTGGGTTCTTATTGATGTTAATGGTCTCTTTTTTCTTCCCTTTCCCACATTTATGGCCGAAACGTGAAAGTCTTATGGATGTCTGTTATTCTCCTTGGGTGTATGAAAAATGCTGATGTTACACAGATTGGCTTGTCTTCACAGGCCTTTTCTTCTTAAGTAGATGTAGAAAGGCTACGTAGATGCACTTCTGTGTTCCAAACAAAACGTTAGCGTTGCAGTTATTTGAGTATGGTGGTATTCGACTTCAATCGTTAAGGTATATTATAGAGAAAATGCTTGGACATTAGTTAATATCTTTAGATAGAATGGCTCAACTGTGCTCACCAGAAGCATTTGAATTTGTTTAGCAAGAAGGCGCTTCTTTTTGCTCTGGTTTTTTGTTTATGATTATGAAAATAAAAATATTTTGCATCATTTTTGAGTCGAACCGTAGTGCTTTGTAATTGAATTGTTTGCTTTTGATGTGCACAGATGTTATATATATTTTTTAACCTCGCATCTGTTGTCCAAATGAGGATAAAACAGCACGGGTAGCACTGTTGTTCTGTGGAATATTGACCCAGTCTTTGACTGTACAAACAAAGTCACTGTGAGATTTCACAGCTGTGCTTGGCTTACCAGGCCTTCTACAACAACTTAGTGAAGAGTATTCCAGCCTTCAGCCCAAGGCACTTAGTTGACCGAGTTAAATATTTACAGCAATGTTTGATGATATGTTTTTTGAAAATTCTTTCAAAAACACTTCTTGAGGCCAAAGTGTGGAAATTTACTGAACGGCTCGATTGTTTTTAGACCAAAAGCCACATGAGGTCATCATTATCAGGTTTATTATTGACCAGCGCTGGTAATGTTAAGCATCGGTTAAATAATAAGAGCTGCTTTAAATAAAATTGTTGCTTCAGATACACAATAATATTAGGAAAGGTGATGTCACTAGCTTAATTTTACTGCTTTGAATTTGCAGAACAATCTGGAACTTTCCTTGTGTTTCTTCATATTTTGCAACCTCTTCAGAGTGACTCAACTTTCACATTTGAAAATCATTCAGTAACTATAAGAATTACAAAGACAAAAAGCTGTTTGAGAAAGATCTGTGAGACACCAGTTCGGAGCCAAATGTGACCATTTCACACGCAGGTGTTAACAGTTCAAAACAGCATATGACTGCATGTATCAGACATGTTCCTGTCATTTCCACGGAATGGGTTATGACAGTTGTGTCCTTACAAAGTAAAATATTACCAAATACGAAAACTGTATTATGAAGCCAGTTCACTAAAAGACCAAAACAGTCATACAAATAAATTTCTTTGCTTCTTGAATATAGAAAAAAATGAATTTTGTCATGCTTATGTGACCATTTCAATTTAGGAATAAACCTAATAAAAGACCATCATAAAATGTGCTGCTCTAACTGGATTTTTTACTACAACACTCGTAATACAATATATGGCACTAAAAGCACTAAAATAGTCACCATTAAGTGTTACACTTTGTACATAAACAAGTGTTTTATCTCCTCCCCTCCCACCATATCCGCCAGTTATAGGCTATAAGAGAAAAGTTGTGTAACAGATATAAATCATTCAGACAGCCTGTGGTTCTGCCCCCCTCTCTATGATCTCATGACAGTAAAAGTAAATTAACAATATATACTTGGAAAAGCCTATCAGTATTTGTTCATCCAGGTTGGAAGCTTGTTAGGTATTTTTTCCCCAATAGAAAGCCTGGTTATTTGTTAGGCTTCAAAAAGAGACTTAAATTATTGCACTGCAGCTGCCAAATTATTTGTGTATGTCCCATATAAGAGACGTAATGGCGAATAGGTCATCACCAAAATTCCGAAAACATTTACATTTTAGTCATTCTGCAGACGGTTTTATCCAAAGCGACTTACAAATGAGGTAAACAATAGAAGCAATAGGATGAATAGGATCAATAAAGACCACTGTCACATTTCATACTGTTTTAAAAACACAAAATTTAAAAGGACGAATTCTTTACAAATATTTTTTTAATAAATAAACTTTTCTGGAAAAACAATAGCCTTTGAATCTGCCTTTTGAGTTGATCGGTACAATATGAGAGCGCCATCTAGCGGCTTCTGTCTGTGAGCATTATGACCTTAAATAGATTAAATATATTCAAGAAGACACACAGCTTGCAGTAAATGCTCTCTCTGGAGCATATTTTACACAGTGAACAAAATTTCTGCATGTATTTAAAACGAACACAATATAAGGATCCAGGAAACAAAATCAACAATCGGAAAAATGTGAACAGCTAGACTTAAATGTCAATACTAAAATTTTCTATGATTTTTATTTCTCCATTACTTTAGTCACCATTTAAAAAAAGAAAAACCATTAGGCCTATAATATTTAATTTGAGATGAATTTACATATTAATTTTTCAGACACTATCCGAACCGACGCATTGCGCATTTTCTTTTAGCTTTTACTTTATCAGTATGTGTGTTTCCACAATTCTCTGTCAGAAAAGCTACAGGAACACGATTCATGTGGCAAATAGAAATACTTTATGTGTACACAAGTGTTTAATATGCACAGTAGGTGTTTTAGATTTTTATAAACTACTGCCGGTCACCATTGTATTTTCCCATGTAGTGCTGCAATAACATGCTGTGAAATAAATTGGTCAAATTGCTCGAAATTATTAACAAGGAATTCACTGAAAGAAAAATCTAAAATGGTTTCAGTGATGCCCTACACTCTTAAAAATAAAGGTGCTTAAAAGGTTCTTCACAGTGATGCCATAGAAGAACCATGTTTGGTTCCACAAAGACCGTTTAGTCAAAGGTTCTTTGAAGAACCATCTCTTACTTACTTTTTATAATCTGAAGAACCTTTTTCGTCACAAAGAACCTTTTGTGAAACAGAATGTTAAAAGTTAATTCTGTTCAAACGTTCAAAAAAATTCAAACAAGATGTTAAAAGTCCTTTATGGAACCAAAAGGTTTTTTTATGTCATCGAAGAACATTTTGAAGCACCTTTTTTAAGAGTGTGTAGGCCTACTGCTTTTTGTCAGTTTATTTAAAGTTTCAAAGATCCTTCTAGTAGTGAGTGAAGTTGATAAATGTATTGTGCACTTTTCAGCCTTCCTTCGATTGTCCCAACTTCCTGTCAACCAAATTCTTTTGTAATTATGATTCACTTCCTGCCCTACTGTGGCATCAAACACTATATCACACCAGCACGTGTCCATATTGTACAGTCATGTGAAATGCCTGAAGCGAGCAAAATCAACCGTGACGTTAACAGAGTTATAAAATATTACAGTCGTCTGGGAAAAATAATGGAACGTTAGTTTGTTACCTTCCTTTATTTTCCAGCAGGGGGCGCTATGTTCCTACTCAAATTTTAATTGACGCGCCCTTAGTAGAGGATTATCATTTATATGATAGTGAATGCGATAAACAAATGGTGTTTGTACATTTTTCATATAACTTAATTTTGAATGTATGCATTTTTGGAAATATATTGACTGATAATACAATGATAATGGTGATAAAACTTAAGCAGAGGGTCTCTCTCTCTCTGTCCATGTGGAGATTGTGTCTCCCACTGCCCTCTTGGCAAACTTGGAGGAGAGGAAATTTTCCCATGGGAAACTGTGAGCCTGGAGCTCGGCTATGCATGAGCTTTACTGTACCAAAACATACCATGTTAAAATTCCTGATCTCATTCTCATGTCATGTGTTACAGTAGTATTATGTAACACATAGCAAATACTTTCATCAATTCTGAACCGCCAAGGTCTTGTTTTTGTGCATGACCATATGTTGACTTAACAGCAACAATGCAGTGACACTTTGGTTCTTAACATGTCACAACTCAATGGAAAGTCAACAGCTTTTCTTCTCTCATCTGAGTGGGAAGAGAACAGCAGGCTACCTGTAAACAGTCACAATGCGTTTTTTATTTTCTATGAGAAGCTGAATGATATAAACATGGTTGCTCTGGGATGTTAAGATAATGCTTTAAATGTTATTGAATATTCTAAATGAAATCAAATATTTATAGATATTTAAGGCTAAACACGTCCTAACATATAAAACGCACTTTTTATCTGAGGACCAGTTACGCAGGCACCCACACACTTACTCACTCATGTTTTCCCAGGCCTTCCACAAATTGCATTTATGACATAATGGAAACATTGTATCTCTGAGTAAACACGAGAGAGTAGAACAAAAGATTTGAAGAACTAAACAACTTCCAATACAAAGTGTTGTAAACTGATGTATTATTAAACATGCGTAGCCTATTTATCTTCGTTACCAGGTAAAATTACTTTTATTTAACTTTCAGTGGGCCAATGCTCATAAACTTTGGGCTATCTTCACCAAAAGTAAGGGTACATTTCTCTCATCTGGAAAAATAAAGAACAAAACCCATGACGCAAGTCATCTTCCAACGCTCCGATGCGCATATACAGAACTCCATTTCCCACAATGCAACGCGTCAAACGACGCTTCGAACAGCTGACGGAGCCTGAAAGCACTCTGCGCTTCTTCTACAGGGGAGAGAGGGTGAGACAACGTTTGAGGCGGAACAAGCTGACAACGCGCTCCCTCTGGCTGTCAAACAAGTTGACGTTGTTGAAGGAGTATGCGTGCTCTCTGAACTAACACACAACTGCGCAAAGTAGGAGCGTCACCTCCGTTTAGTCCACATGCGTTTGCAAACATGTCTGTGGACTAGTGTTTGTTGTGGTTAGAGTCCATGCCCCTCAAACCGAGCCAATGCCGAGTAATGGATACTAGCGTCCCTGGCAAAGATGGAAACATGGTCACGAGTGATGAGGAGCGTTTGGACGCGCTTCACCAGTGCGAACTGATCCAGAACCTGATCGAGATCTCCATCTCCAGCCTGAAAGGGCTCCGGACCAAGTGCGCGGCATCCAACGACCTGACCCAACATGAGATACGCGCTTTAGAGGTAATGCACAGTCAGGTGCAAAACTTCATAAGTGGGAAATATGATGTTGGCAAAAAATGCATATGCTAGGAATTTTTCAGTAAGATATTAATAATATCATTTTGCATTGCCCTGTTCTTTACGTGTTGACTTGTTTATTTTAAATAATAGGGTCATGGAAACCCCCTCTTACTTCCTGGTTCTTGAAGTGACTATCTAGGGTGCATCTGCCTACCCCCTCCCTCCTAATGTAAATATTTTGTCAAGTTGTACAGTGTGCCTTAAAATATGGTAATATACTCTAAAAGGCATCATCTCATGTTTTGCAACATACGAAAAATGTAAATAATTTAGTATTGAGCAATGTTCAACAGTCAGTTGCAGATAAGGAAACCCGTAAAAGTTGTATAGCTGTTTTGAAGCTATACGTCCTATGTTGAACAGCCTGTTATCCGCAGTCTAGCTTTGCAAACAAGAGGCGCATATGTCACAGGAGTGTTTGTGCTATTTTTAACCAAACCAGATGCAGGTATTGAAACACTTGTTAACCCCTCCCACAGAAGTGAACTGAAATCTCAAGTGTGTCCAGACATTATTTGCTTTATTTCAGGATTTATGAACCAAACAGCGTTTTGTGTGAAGTTGAGGTTAATCGAGCTTCTTTGAATCAATAAATGCCCTAGAGTTTGATCGTAGAAATCTTTATTTTAAATCATCGTGAAACTATTCGCCTTGGACAGTTTGATGCTGGTTCCCACAGACACAGGTAATTGTACCCACAATGCAATGGCTCTGCTGCTTGTTTAGGAACGGGATGAGATGCTGTTCTATTTTCTCAATATCATTTTAGGATGGGCTTTCCTTTGTGTATTTCTCACGATTAAGTTCAGAAATAGCTTTCCCTCATGTCAGGACATGTCAAGTTTTTTTGTTGCTCATTATCAACCAAGTGCTAGAGGAATGAAATACCGTATCTCTGAAACCACAGCCTAAAATATGTGACATGGAATAAGATGCAGTGGCCCCGGGCCACACAGTGAACTGCAACTACAAGCAATAAACTAAAATGCTAAATAGTAAACAAATATGAAATAAATAGGTACAAAATATAATCCTCTGTTCTTTTCTGTAAATCAATGGGTAGATCATTGTGTTAGCTGATCAGCTGCAAATTAAGAGACCATTCCAAATTTTCATTTAATCAATATTTTTAGATGTATTGTCGTCATTCCAGTCCAGTGTCGGTTGAATTTCAACAAAATCAAACCTCAGGAGTGTGAAAGACTGACGGCATGACAAGACACATGAAAACTGTGATAAAATCGAGATTGTTAAAAGTGAACGTGAACTTGTTTTCTTTGCAGTATTAGAGGTCTGAAAAAATACAGAGCATCTTTTCTGTTATTTTGACCTGTTTCTCCAGTTTTCGTTTTCGGTCCAGCAGGTGAGGTTACTTTTTCATGACACACCTGCAGAAGCCAAAGTCGATTTGTGTTTTCAATGGACAGCTTAAGTGCTCAAACAAGGAGGTGGTTGAGGTCCATGACCACAGAAGACTCACTTTTTGCTCAACCTTCCGATCTTGTCAGTTAACGATTGTTGCTTTGCGTTTCCTCACCGTTTCCCCATACGGTGTCTTGTTATTTTTGAGGAGTGCCTCAGCTGTGATGTCATCATGTAGTTATGTAATCGCTTTTATGCCTTACGAAGCGGTCTTGACTCTTATCAGCAGGGTGGAGACTGGGAACCGGCTCATCCTGGCTGTGGTGCGGAATTCCCTTCCCTCTCCCATTCTGGACCTGTAACATAACACAGTGAACCTCAGCGTTCATCCATGGCCTTCCATGGGTTGGGTAGTGTTGTTGTGATAATCATAACACCATTTACACACTGATGTAACCATTGACAGGCTAATGCAAATTTGTCATTTGCTGTCTCTGGTCACACTTTGTTATCCTTTGTAATCTTTATTTTCGCAGATCTCAAGACAAAGCATAGAGAGATGATTCTCCTATGGAGACATTGAGTGAATGTGGTGGGCAGCTGAGAATTTCTGGTTAGTGGCTCGTCTTCCCCGGCCTTTTGGAAAGATTGCGGCGTGCTGGTGATGTACTATTGTGGCTGGTGCTATACTTAGCCATTCACATACGCATGGGAGCTGTCTTGTAAACAAAAATAATCTGACAATTTGTGATTGGTGAGCTAGATTGGGGGACGGATTGAGAAAGTGAATCTGACCCCGCGTAATACAATCCCGTTATGCCGCAACTCCGCTAAGCATTTTGTACAGACGGAGGACATCCAATAAAGGCTCGAAGAACAAAGGTGGTGGAAAGTCCAGGCAATGCGTTTCAGCCTCTCCTGGCTTCAACAATAAGCTTGCAAGCAGCGGGCCGTATTGCATCGGGGTAGAGTTACATCAGGCGCTCTGAATAAAGTGTGTAGAGCGTGTGTTTGGGGAAATTGGAGAAGACAGGCGGTTTGCATTATGACGTCTCCTTTATCTGTCTCGCTGGTGGAACAAAAGAAGATACTTAAGTTCTTGTTTGATCTAGACAGGGGAACAGATGCAGACTTGGCCACTAGCAGATGTCCTACAACCACACGTTACACAATTACTAGAGAGTGTTCTGTTTCTGTCTGGATGCAGTTCTTGTTAAGATGTCAAGACTGATAGCTGGTTGCTAGTTGGTGTCTGTAGTCTGCACTCCTATTGGACTTTCATTGCCAATTAATGACTTTTGGTCACGCTGTATTTGCAAACCACTGTATGTGAACGCTTTACCCTGAAATGAGTGGTTCACCCCAATTTTTTTATTTATTAATTACTCATCATGTCAATTCAAACCCGTATGTCTCTTTCTTCTGCAGCAAACAAAATAATTTTTGCAGAATGTTGGTAACCAAACAACACTGGCCCCCATTCACTTTCATTGCATGAACACAAAAACATTCTGGGACATTTACACTAAAATATGCCACACTAGTTTATAGATATTCAATCTTAAGCATAACATATTCATCCTAACAGCCAAAAATTGTGATTTAATCAGGATTTTAAAAAGTGAGCGTGTAATTTTGGAGTGCTGCAGTATTGCCCACTGTTTGAGATACTTTTCTACAAAGCATAAACTTAAAGGGATAGTTCACCCAAAAATGAAAATTCAGTCATCATTTACTCACTCGCCCTTATGTTATTTCAAACATATATGTCTTTCTTTTTTCTTCAGAACTCAAAAGAAGATATTTTGAAGAATGTCGGTAACCAAACAACAGCGGTACCCATTGGTTTTGTGTCTATACAATAGAAGTGAATGGGTACCGGCCGCCATTGTTCAGTTACCAACATTCTTGTTTGAAATGACAAGATGGTAAGTATATGATGACATAATTTTCATTTTTGGGGAACTATCACTTTAAACTCTTCATTTCGATGCCACCCAGCACTAAATGACCTTTACAGGATTACTACAGATCTAACCACATACATTCTGTGTCTGGAGTTTTAAATGTGTAGGTACAAAACTGAAGAAAACTCCGTAAGAAAACTGTATTTTAGAATCACCTGTAAACAGGTATAGCTGCCTGGTCTAACAAAAATGCACAAAAGCGCAGTGTCTGACAGACCATGCATGCCTCACCACCAATCATCATGCCGTGCTTTTGATGATGTGCATTCAAGTTCACATTTACGCCCAGGTTGCACATTTCTGTGAAATTTATCTGTTCATCTGTAGTCTGAGAACCTTCAGTCTGGTGAGGAGGTCACTAGACTAACTTATTTTTGTCTGATCATTTCTCAGGACTTGAGTAATATGGCGGTTAGAAATCTTTAAATATGTGATCTGCGATAACACAGTTTAGCGACAGTGACGCGTTTGTGCTGCTGGGTATTTGGTGCTGTCCCTGCCTGCAACAGTGAGGTTACGTTTGAAGGGTCTTCCCCATCTGAAGACCTGGCGGAAAATGGCCACTGCAGGTTATGTTTAACGCGACACCCTACAGTATGCATGCATCTCAAACTCTGGTGGGTTTTTATCTTTATGGATCCTGCGGCCTGCTTAACTAATTTGAAACCTGGACGGTTGCTCGCAAAACATTTTTTCTGTAACCCAATTTCCTCTTCTTGCTTTGTTGCCTATTACTAATTTCAAGATCATTAAATCCGCTGTGGATCGGTGATTTATGGCCACACTGCTCATAAACCCGTTGTTGACACAAACTCAGCTTCTTTGGATAAGCAATGGCAATCCTAAATAGCAAAATTTCCTGGTTTATGCCTTTCCAGATTATCGATCGCCGTCTAATATCCTAATCGAGTGAAGAGATCATGGGAAAACACGCGGCTCAGTTTTGGTTTCTGGGAAATGCGAGTCTTTGCTCGACAGCGTGAGTGCTCATCAAAGGCTATTTAAGGCGCATTTGCACTTCGCTTCTGTGGATGGAAAGTTAACGCATTACCAGGAGGCCCATTAGATGCGATGGAGCGTAGACCTTGCAGCGCACGAGTGTTGGTTGATATCAGGAAATCCCCAATGCGGTTTCACAGCAGTCTTGTCTTGTGTTTTTTTTCTCATGGTTTGTGTTCCACGCACTTATTCATTGCGTTTTTTTCTTTGCCTTGTGTTATTCACGCTTGCTCTTATTTTTGTAGCAACCATTTTTGATTCTATTTAAAGTAATGTTTTTATGTGACCTAGAGTGTTTTATTCCTATCTGACCCTCCTCACCTGGATTATCCCATATGCCTTTATGTTGTCAGAAACAACGAACCGGGTTTACTTGTATTGGTAACACAGTGTGTAACAGGATCACTCCAACACAGTCTATGGTTACTTCATCATCTGCTACAACTGTGACTCCTTTTATGCAGCGGTAATCTGCTTTAAGTCAGTAGTAATTGATTAATCTTATATGAATCTAAATGATTTTTGAGTAAGGCTGTGTGCATCTGAGGTTGGTTTCACATTTAGTTCGATTGACTGGTCCGAAAACTAGTTTAATTTCTCCCCCCCCCGTCCCCACTGGACTGCGTTCATATTGTTATTTTTTGGTCATCAAGCCTGCAGCTGTTTACCCTGTCGCTTGTAACAACGACGCAGGAGAAGGCGTTCACATGAACCACACCCCAGACCTACCTTTTTAAGCGGACAGTTCGTGGGTGCGCACCCGGGTTCAGGAGACAGCGTTCACACCATCCAAACAAACCGAACTAATGTGAAACCGCCCTAAGAAACTAGTTTGCATCACCAAATGACATGTCTACCTCCAGACACCCGTATGCCAGGAACACTTGTCTTTTTAAAGTTCCAGTGTTTGAAATTTAGCGGCATCTAGCGGTGAGGCTACGAATTGCAACCAACGGCTCACTCCAACCCTCCCCACTTCTTTTCGAAGCACTACGGTGGCTGACACAGGGCTAACATGTCATCACGTTTTCGCTTCGTTACTTCAGATCTGAAGCGTGTGTACAGACCAAACTTCCCTTGCATTTACAACAAGTCAACTGAAAGTGTCATGTGCACTAATAGATGAAACAACAAAAAAATGTGTCAAGTTTGTTTGTGACAACCTATGTCTTTAGAACAAGGTCAAAATATTTATTAGCTTAATGCAGCGACGCTTTATCATAGCGGACTTACAAACGCAGCACCTCAGTGACACAGCAGCCAATATGAGAAACATTTTTCATGTTCTTTCACAAAAATATAATATTAAAAGATCTGCGTGTAGAAGCACAGCGCACTGAAATCTATTTAACGGCTTTAACGTTACCTGCGAGCTTTTGCAGCGTCAGAACAAATCGTGAATTCTGCGGACGAAAACAGAACACATTGTGAATGATGCGTGCGGAAGCAGGACATGATAACATATATTGGACAGAATCCCGCTGAAGCGGGTATAAATGACATCCGTCCCACGCGCAGATCTCTTGAAACAGTCAACCTCTTTTTAAAGGTACAGTGTCAAAATCACATGACCCGCGACTAGACGGCATCAAGCTTTAAATGTCGCGTCAGAGCATTTATGTCGACTAGTCGACTAGTTCGTGCAACCCCTAGTATGTAGATAGAAATAGTTCATTCTAAGCTAATAAAAACGTAACGCTTCATTACGTAAGGTCTTTATACACATCTGAAGACATAGACAATAGATTCTCCACAAAATTGTAGTTGTAACTAAACCTTGTATAGTTTTTATCTCTCTATCTATAATGAAGTAAGTGGCTCATTTTGCATATACAAGCCTCTCTTGCGAGCCTCAAATGCTTTCAAAAGATTCTTCTATCCAGGCACTTTAGTTAAACAGGTGGGGATGAATACCGGTCTCCCCTGCCCCATACTCCAACCCCTTGAGAAGTGTAACAGAGACGGCAGATGAGAGGAGAGATAGTCATTGAATACAGCATGTTGTGCCAGGCTGTGTCTGGTGCAAGGTAACACTCTCTTGTCTTGGAGGTATGCTCGTGGCCGGCCGATGCATCAAATCAGCTCGGGGGCATTCTCAGATAGAACCTGGAGAAATGAGCCAGCGGACCTTCTCAGACTACTATAGAGCTGCTGAAACATTAATGATATGCTGCTCTTGTCCTCTTTTGAAGACCACACTATCTCTGAGAAGTGTGGTTTTGTCTGGGCGAGGTGAAGCTAAAGTTCAAATGACTTGATTGGGGAGGTATTAAACTTGCGGTCTGGTCTCATATTGAACACTCAGTTGAATTACGGGCGTGGAGGGTGTTGTAATATTGCAGCTGCGCTCTTGTGCAGTGACCTTATATTGAGATAGAAATGGCAGGAGATAATCTACTGCACAGGTGGCTGGTTGCTGGGCTACAGGTGCAAGATTATTTGCCACAGTGACCTACCACGGCTCTTTTAGTCAACAGAGTATCTCTTGCAGAGTGCTTGTGATTCTGTGAAATCAAATTTTTGTGGTCAATGCATCCTATGGAAATGATGCGTTATGCTGTTCACAGTATTGGAACTTTTCTTGTGTACCAGGGTCTTTTTTTAAAGCATTGTAATTTCTTCTTTCTCTCCTTTTCACAAGCAAGCAAATATTCCGAAAATAATTTAAAAATAACTAGGGCTGTCAAACGATTAATCGTGAGTAATCGCATTCAGAATAAAAGTTTGTGTTAACATAGTATATGTCTGTGTACTGTGCATACACGTATACATATTTAGGAAATATTTACCAATAATGTAAACATTTTTTAAATTAATTTTCATATTTTAGATTTTTCTTAAATATATACATGTATGTTTGTTTTTATAAATTCAAAATGAATATGCACAGTACACAGACATATGTTATGTAAACACAATCGTTTATTCTGGATGCGATTAATTGCGATTAATCATTTGACAGCCCTAAAATAAAGGTCTGCACAGGATATTACATCATATTGTCAGGGAATGTGTTTTTACATAAATGTATTAATATTTACTGTGTCTGCTTATAGTGAGTTTTATGCTACAAAACGAAAATCCAAAATATATCCTTTAAAGATAAATATTTTTACTGGAAAACAATACAGAAATAAATAAAAGTTAAGAAAGTGAATCATTAAAGATTCAAAAAGAAAATGTATCCGAAAAGTTTCACCCTCATGCCATTGTATGACTTTCTTTCTTCTGCAGATAACAAAAGAAGGTATTTTGAAGATACCCCATTGACTTCCATTGTATGGACACAAAACCACTTTCAAAACCATTTTCTCAAAATAGGTTTTGAATGACATGAGATTATTTATTCAATGACAGAATTTTCATATTTGGGTGAATTATCCCTTTAAGGTAAACCTGAAACAAAAATAGTCCGGAATGCATTAATTTGGTGCAAATGTGCATTTTGTATACCAATAAATGTTACCTGATATTTCTGTTTTGAGCACTGCATGTTTTAGTCAGCAAGTTTAGTCATTTAGTAAATAAACTTTAGCACTTCAACTCAACTCACTGTTATTGTCACATCACCACGTGTGGTGAGTGAAAGTCTTGGGTGTGTACTCCATACAAAGTAGAATGCAGTTGGACAGACAACTCTATGACTTTACAGACCTAAGTGACAGTATGTAGTGCAGACGAACAGTGCAAAATAGACAGACTGTAAAAAAAAGACAATATACACATATGGACAGTATATGCACGAGATATACACAAGATAAACACAATATACACGAGATATACACATTAGACTTATAATAATGTTTTTTCTTATTGATATAACGGCTGAAACGGCCTCTCGCAGCTGTGGCTGTGTCAAACCGTTTGATCTTGAACCTTATAAAGCAGGTGTGTGTGTGGTGGTTTCTGTTAACCTGCTCCATGATGTCACATCGGGGCCGGCTGCAGTCAGGGTTACCATAGCGGCGGAGCAGACTCCCCCATGAGAAAGAGTCCGGACCTTACCACGATAACCGGTGTCTATTTATAGTCAGTCCTGTTTATTGCTGAGGGACCGCTAGACCCACAAAGGGAAGCACTGTATGAAAGGTCTTTGTCTTCAAAGCTTTGAATGCATTTGGCTTGTTCTATCAGTCTAGTAATGGAAAGAAATAATAGGATGCATGAAACTGGCGTGTATTTAAGGTGAAATACGTGTGTGTGGTGTGTTTACAGTGTTGGCACTGTGGTTGCTTGGTTGTTGCTGACACCACACGCACATTTTCATTGAAGTCACACGTCGTGGGGATTTCCTCTGTGCATTCTGCATGCAAAGCTCACTTGCAGACATGAAAGCTGAGAGAAACTGTTCGTTTTGCTCGCCTGTCCTTTGTTATTAGCATCTCCGCTTAGATCTTGTACGGTATCTGTCTACTCGCATTGAAAAGCTTATTTTTTAATGTTCTCAGAAGCGCTGTGAAACACATGGCGTGACATTTGAATCCTATTGTTTTATTGACGTCATTGTCATGTGTCACAAGTATGCAGTGTCAGGCCTTTCACGGTTTGTTACTTTTAAAGATCTCATTTCTTCTAAATGTGTTTATTTTGTTGTTATTGTATCATGTTTGATATGTGAATGATTTGTTTTTGTTTGTACTTACATATTTTGCAAGTTAGTTTATTCCCCATAGAAAAAGAAATGTGATGTTTTGTTAACATTTGTAAAAAGTGATAAGTGAAAAAGTAATTAACATATCATGTTAAAAATATGGTACTCTTTAAAATAAGGTTGTATTTCTTAACATTAGTTAATGCATTAGCTAACATAAACTAACAATGAACAATATCTACAGCGTGGTGTCATAGTAATTTCATCATTTACAAATGTATCTTTACAATCAAAAGGTGTAACTGTACAATAAATTGAAACGAATAATTGTATTTGCATGAACAAAGATTATTATATGATGAAAAACTATAATGCTCATTGTAAATTCATGTTAGCTAATCCATGTTAGGTAATGATAACATACAACCTTAAAGTGTTTTGTTGGTATTTTTTCTTTTACTTTCTTCTTTAGTTAACCTTTTAACACCGCTTTGAGATATACAAAATTACCAAGCAGTGTTTATTTTGAAGGAAAACTATTTGTTCCTCTGATTATAAACCAAATGGTTGGTAATGACTTATGTAAGTCTGAATGTGTGTGTGATCACTCTCTACAGGTGAAGCTGGTGAAGTACATCAGTAAACAGTTGGAGTGGAAGCACAGCGTTCCAGAGTGTGACAGACCGCTGGCCTTGGACTCTTACCCGTACCTCAAAGACTGGCTCTATACCATCAACCTCAGGCCAGACCTCATAGAGGTACTGTGTATGCATTTGTACCGAATGTATTTGCTTCTTTATTGCCTTTAACTTGTGCTGTCATGTCCCTCATAATGCCATGCATCAATTAACCTCTGAGTTATTATTTCTTATAGTTATTATTACTTAATCACAACAACCCAACTGCCGTTTGATTGATATTATTTTTATAATGCACAATAAAAAAAAAGAATTTTTAACAACAGAGTTATCTGTTTTTGCAAATGAACTCTTCTTTTATTAAACAGGGTTGTAACGGTTCTGCATATTAAGATGACAACGTTATTGTAAAACACATGGTTATGATCGCTGATGTTTATTATCAAAGTTATTAAAGTCATGCTAAAATGCACAAAGGTAATAGTAAGTTAATAAGCAAAACAATTGTTTACTTAGTGTATATCTCTGCCTAGCAATGCTATTTAGCAATTCTGTACTTGCAATATAGTTTGCCCAGTGTTTTGCCAAATAAAATTTAAAAAAAGTTAAAAGCATGCAAGTCAAACTAGACCCATTCTAAATCTTAAAAAATGCTTAATAAAAGAATGATACAATTTTATTTGGCTGTTCGGATAGGAGTGGGAAGATGTTTTGCAAGCTCAGTGCTTTGGCTCTCTGTGGAATTTTAGCCCTCTGTGGATCCACACACCTGATCCCACTCCAAAGCTCAGAATGTGCAGCGTCAGCCACTGTGTCAAAACTCTCCCGCCAGTCTATTTTTACCCTTCCAAAGCGAGTCTGCCTCGGTCTCCTCGCTGTCATACACACAAAGCTGATCCGAACAGAACCGCATTCATGACCACCCGGCAGACACGGAGACTTGCTTGGCTTAATTAGACACGGAAACAGGGAAATAAACGGAACACACAAGACTGAAGAACAAAAAGGGTAAAAAAAGAGGCAGTTTATCGAGAGGGGGGTCATTTTGCGTCATGTCCCCGGTTAGACGTCTGCTTCACTTCGGTCATTGTGGTAGGACAGCATGACCCCTGAGAGATGTGTTTGTTATTATGTGTCCTCCAGCTTTCTTCTTTTTTGAATCGAATGTCTGGAAATACTCGCCTGTTGTTGTATTCTCACAACGGTTGGTTTCTGTTTGTCTTTGTGAGCCTGTGGTCTTGCATGGTTGGTTTTGCTTGAGAATTTACTTTGATGACCCAACACAGTACAAAAACTGTAAAATAATAAAAAGTAAATAATGTAAAATAATTTGGAATAATAAATATAAAAAAGTGAGAAAAAGCAATGTTACTTCAAACAATTCAGTGATTAATAATAACTTATTCTTAGGTTTCTTTTCCCCTGGACAGTTTTTGGTTTTAATGACGTCATCACCTCTCAATGTTTGCTAGCTTCTATGGTGACCGAAGATTTTGTTTGATTGGCATGTCAACAACATTGATCTCAAAATGTATGTTTTCGCTTTTATGCAATTCACGACCCCTTCAGAGCATTAGGTTGCGACCCAGCATTAACTGGGAAACTCAGTAAGGTCGTTCTTTAACTTGTCACACCAGGCTGCCACCGTGTGATTCACAGGGCAGGAATGCGTGCATGCATGCATGTGGCAGGACACACACATGGCGGGCCGACCCCTCTCTGAGAGGACAGCAGGGAGTCTAATGGCCCTGGCATATCACACTGTGATGGGATAGGGTCGACCCTGATAGTGTTTTCTCAGGAAGAGCCGAGGAATGCTGTTCCTCCTGTGGGCCGGCATAATCAGACTGAGTCGGTGTGTTTAGATTTGCATTACTGCACGGTTTCCTCAGCTGGTATCTTACATAGGCGTGACTAGAGATTCCTGATGTATAGAACTACCTGGAAACCATATTGGAAGCAGCGTTTCGTGCGTATTTTTTGCATAGTTATAGTTAACAGAAATGCAAAACGTAACCACACAGGATATGATTATGATCTGATTTTAAAATCGTATCGGTCAGATCTGATGTCATACTTCTAACTATACTGTATCCAAATTGTACTTTGTATGAAATTATATACATATATGAAGAGTAACAGATAACAATTTTTTAAGTTGTCAAAAATCATGTTTTTTTATCGTTCACTCCAAGTAATATCAATCAAACTTGAATTGTGTTGTTTTGATTAAGTAGTAATAACGCAAAAAATACAGCTAACTAAAACAATAAAAACATAAGATAATAAAAAACATGATTTTCGAAGATTTTTGTTCTGTTTTTGCAAATAAACTCTTCATATATCATTTTCACTTTTTTTTAAAGTTATCCAACCATATCTGATCATATTTGTTATCATATCTAAAATATCTGTCAGACCATATTCTATAAATACCGGCCTAATAATATTTAGCTATAATTTTGCTTAATCATAATTCTTGATAATTACTATGACTCACCCGCTTGTCGTGTCCAGCTGGCACAGTCTGATGGGTTTTCCCAAGGCTCATTGGGAGTTTAGTGTTGTTACAATCATAAACCACCAGCCATTATTGTTTGTAATTCAATTGATTATGTTGTTTCATTTTATAGCTGACAATGAATATGAGTGGAATATAATGCTTTTATAAAGTGAAGCCCAAAAACATGCCGGCATGGGTTAGCTATCGGTAAGTCTAAAGGTCATAGGGAGGAGTAGTTGCTTGAGTCATTTTTTTGTTGGTCACACATCCTGTAAATCTAATGGAACGAGGTCTTCCTTATGGTGGCGAGAAAGAGATGGAAAGAAAAAACTGACAATCTCACCCAGAGCTCTGTTTCCTGTGCTCTGCCCCGATCTTGCTGTGCTTTGTTCTTCTGATGTGGCCTGTCGCATTACCCAGGACAATCACTCATGCACAAAACGCATGTTGACAGGTCACAGAAAAAGACTAGGCTGGAAAAAAGACAAAGCTCACCCTCATTAATCTCACCCTCATTAACCCTCATCATAAAGTCTCATAAAACATCTGACGTTTGTTCTCGTGTAGATAATAGTCTTAAAGAGACAGTTATGTTGCATTGTTCATGAGGAGATCAACAAAAAAAATAAAAAATGATGAAAGTTAAATGATAGTAGAACTTTTAAACTGGCCCTCTTTGAAGACCCTGATGATGTCATTTCCTCTTCGTGGTGTCATTTAAAGTGACAGTTGATCATTGCTTTAAGGCAAATATGGGTATTCATGGACACATACAGGTAAATTCAAATGAATTCAAATGAATATTTATATATAAAGGACACACATTTTTAAGATTGCAAATAGATTTTAAACGTATTCCTAAATGCACGCGGTTCTATGTAAATATGCAAATTTTTCTACCTAAAATTCTTCATGTGATTCCTGAATCATGTGTGCCTTCAGGAGGAGGGTCCAGAGGCGCACCGAGACTTCCCAGGCATGTTCACAGGAAGGAAAGAGAGATAGAGGGAGGAACAGCGGGGAAAGGGAGGAGGGACGTGGTGGGTTGGAGAGGGGAAGTTTGGTTTGGAAGGGTGCAGCACTGCTGCTCCCACAGTGTGTTTGACTTCTGAGGGGAGATTCAACATTTTTTCTTTCTGTGATATGAGATTTAGGACAACTTCAGCGTTCAGTCTGTCATGGTATGGTCTTCTTGACTGCTTCTCCCTTATAAACTTTGTGTCAACTGTTTTGTCTTTTTTTGGTGTTTGTTGGTTTCCTGCCTGCATGCAAGTAGGGCTGAATGCTTCTGTGGTCATAGAGTCGCTAGAAGTCAATTAAACAACGGCACGAACACTATGTTTAAACATAGACATAGAGCAGGAAATTCCTCTAATGTTGCTTTTTAGAGATATCGTATCTAAATTCCACAGATGAGGTTTGTGGGTCAGTAGGTTTTGTATTTTCTGCGTCTCTGCTTTATTTATTTGATACGAGGCATTTGGTTGCAGTTTCATGTGAAACTGTGTTAACAGACAGGGGGGAACCGCAGCTCATCGCTGGTAACAGTCGTTTCTGATTAATGATTTGTCAAAGGAACTCGTATTGGTGCTTGTATTGCAGTGGGTGGGAGTGTGTGTGTGTGTGTTTGTTTGGTTGTATGGAAGCCGTGTACACAAGCTGTGTGTTGTTGGGTATATGTTTGAAGCATCACTCCCTGTGTTACATCAGCTAATAAACTCAGGTAGGAGGCATGTCCAGACATCACCTTGGTATCGGTATGTGTCATTTCACCTGCTCTTGCCCTGGCTTGCCTGTTTTAACGGCGTAATTCACATACTGTACTAATTAACTCAGATGTATAAAAACCATATAGAAAAAAGCAACAGGTGTGTTAAACTCCCTTGTTATGCAGGTGTAGTTCTTTTATCGTTTAGTGCTTGTGGTTCCTGAATTATTAAATAAAAAAACAAAAAAATGTATTGGACAAATGGCTTTTAAGGATTTTATGGTTTATGTTGATATTTCCTTGTTCTTCTCCCAGTTGTACATTTGCATTGGACAGTAAGTTGGTAATGTTTGTAGAGAAGTGATAGTTTGAGAAAGCCTCTGTGTTTCTAAAGCCGATCTCAGTGGCGTTTTTCCAGAAAGGAAGCGTTCACAAGGATGCTGGGAGATTTCCATTCCCCCGAGCGCCATGCAAGCCTTTTAAAAGGCTGTTTGACTTGTTTGTGATGGGCATTGTTGTGGTTTTCCTTGTTTCCCACAGACGCACACATGTTTACCTAAATGTGGATACCATAGACCTCTGCCATCGATTTGACATGATCATTTAGTGACTGATTACTTTTTATTGATGAACTAATTAATAATTCCCAAACCTATACTGTTTTTACATTCATTACATTTTAACTTTTTATTTTAATTTGTTTTACATTTCTTTGTTCTGATGAACACAGAGAAAGGTATTTGGAAGAATGCTTGTAACCAAACAGTTCTTGGCCTCCATTGACTACCATAGTGGGAAAAATTACAATGGTAGTCAAAAGTGCACCAGAACTGTTTGCTTTCCTACATTCTTCAAAATATCACCTTTTGTGTTCAACAGATCAAAGAAATGTATAAAGCAATTTTCCTACTATGGTAGTCAATGGTGGCCAAGAACTGCTGACCCACTCCACTACTATAGCTACAGCCAGTGTATGATCAGAAACAGATACATAAGCGTCATGTCATGCTTCAGTGTAAATAAATAAAACACCTCACGGCAAGGACACGGCAGTTTGATAAACTGGGTGGTCGGCTGTGAAGCGTCAAGTTCAAGATGCCCTGCTTTCTTATACAATAGGGTACATACAAGCACAACGTCTGTGATTAAACGTGAATAGACCGACATCCTGAGAAGAGGAAAGTTGTTTCAGCGGCACCGGTATCTATTCTGGGCGCCCTTTCTGAATTGTGGTCCGGTCTGTTCTACGGGAATCTCGAACAGGCGCACCTCAGCCGTCGGTGCTGCCGCGAACAGCCCGGAACACTACCGAGTAAGACCCCCGGAAACGCAATTGCCTACCGGGGCCGTTCATGGCGGCGTTGACGGTGTTGTACCGAATTTCGACTCCCCGTGACATTTTGACTCCCCTACTTCTGATTGGTTCATTCACATAGGATGCTGCTTTGTGATTGGTACCTAACTCTAAGGCCCGCCCCCACACCTAATCCTAACCCTAAACTTCGTGGGGGAAAACAGGGGAGTCATAATCTCACGGGGAGTCAGATTTTGATACGACAACGGCAGAGGTTCCTGTTCCCGTACTACGCTCTTCTCTCTTATGTCTGCTCCAGTCGCGAGCTGCAGGATAATGATGCGGCTCAACTGTCATATCCACACGCTGTCATATCCTTCAAGGCTTGTGAAGTGTTTATGGGTGATCAGCCTGATCAACAAATTATCCAGAGGGGGTTTTAAATAGCAAAAACGTTAGACAAAGAGAAGTTAAGTGACAGCAAGCATCATTTGCTTTTTTAATTTTAAAGTGTTAAATAGGCTAGGTATTTACCTTTAAGGGGACGACGACTGTGAAAACATAAGCACTATTAAGCAGCTGTATGCAGAAATTGTAAGATCTAAAGCGCATGCAGTTTACCATTAACGCGACCGGAGATGACAGAAAAACATACTGAAAGCAGCGGTTTTTATTTCTGCTTTGACAGCCACGAGGCCACGCCGAACACTAAGTGTGTGTTAGAAGTCTGTAAGGGTGAGAAAACATTGTGCTTTGTAAGGTTTTTTTGTCGTTAAACCAACCTTTTAGGTCTTTAGCCAGTGAAATTAAAATCCTGTCTGGCTAGAGCGAGGAGTGTAGGCGGTCTTTTGCGGCTGCTCGAACTCCTTCAACCACATGGCGTCTACACCACAAACACAATCCGGTCGAATGCGTTTTCGACCTCTTCTGGAAGTCTCTTCAGGAAGTTTCACACCCCGTTTACACCTGTATTTAGCGTCGTGCACTTGTGATCGATCGACCAAAACGCATCAGTTGTAGACTAGGACAGGGGCACTTCAGGGGCCAAAAAGATTTCAACTGGGGCCAGCGCCCCTCTGGCCCCACCCCTAGATCCGCCAGTGGCTACAGCCCTCACAAAGCCCCTTTACCTTCACATCACACTTTTACCCTCAATACCCTGAAGACCCTGCAAATGGATCACATTCACCCCAAATAGATTCTCATTTCCTCATCTGATCTTGTCAATGATGAGTCTCATGTGTCCGGTTATCTAACCACTTATGGAGACTACAATGACCACAACCACACCTGTTGCCAGGCAGTTTCTCAGTCATGCGTGTGAGGATGTGTGTGTGTGTGTGTGTGTGTGTGTGTGTGTGTTTGGAGGGAGAATTGGAAAACTGCAGGGAGACGCCAAAGAGTGGAGGAATGTTGTTGGGTGGAGGAATCAAACAGAGGGGTGGACAGGGAGGGATAATCTGGACCTTTCTCTGATACCATGAGATGCCAGCAGTCTTACTGGCGGTAGGGGGATTCCAGGAAAGCAAGAAGGTGCTTTCGTCTGCCTCATTTACATTCATGCATTTGGCAGATGCTTTTATTCAAAGTGACTTATTCAAGCTATACTTTTTTTTCCGAACCCATAACCTTTGTGGTGCTAACTCAATGCTCTTCTGAACTAAAGGAGCTCGAGTTCATTCTGTGATTACAAAACAAACTCCACACTAAGCTACTTGAAGTGGCATGTGCAAAAAAAAGCATGTGTCAACTGCATACGTGTATGGGAGTTCCACACAGGTACAGGTGTACAGGTTTGCTTTGTGCTCATGTGTATGAAACAATGTGTTTTTCTATCACTCTGTTCTATATTTAAGCTTGTCAAAAGAACATTTCACTAGTTTGTCAGATTGAATTCCCACCCAGTCCATATATAATCTATTCTGTTGATATGGGGCGTCAACAAACTGTCTTTTTATAATGGATTTGTAAAGTATAATATGTCATTGATGGCTGATGTCTCTCTTTTGTTTGGATCATGGTTTTGTAGTTACCGATCTGCAAATTTGAGGCTAATACTGATAATCTGTATCTTATCAATGTGACCTGAAGCTTTTGCTTATTTTATATTGAGGCATTAAAGGGATAGTTTACCCAAAAGATGAAAAATTTGTCATCATTTACTCACCTTGTTTGTTACAAACCTGTATAAATGTCTCTGTTCTGTTGAACACAAAGGAAGATATTTGGAAGAATGTCAGTAAGTAAGTAAGTAAGTAAGTAAGTAGTAGTAAGTGCGAAAGTAAGTGCGAAAGTACGTTCGAAAGTACCTTCTTCATTTCACGATAAGGCTGACATTTGCATGAAATTGTCCTTATATAGATCTGTAGATAACAATGTGCGTTATATGGCCCAACTAAAGCTGTCAATGCACAAAATTTTGGAAACATCCATGCACCTTTTACTTGTTAGGTCATAAACCGTTCTTGTTTCATAAACTTTTTTCTGTTTTCTCAGGCGGTCCCTGTGAAACTTTCTCTGGATGCTCTCCTCCAGATGTCCACTGCTAAGGTTGAAGAGACCATGAAGCGTCTAGGTTCCAACAGTGAGGAGTGCTCTCGTATCACCACTGCCCTCTCCTGTCTGAAGAGCGCTACTGACACAGGTCACAATTGACCCCCTCTCTGTCTGCTCTTCAAGTGTTCTCAGCTAAACTGTAGGCTTATTGCTCATTTAAAATAAACTGTCCATGTTTCTCTTCCAGGAGGAAGGCTTAAGAAAGAAGGTATCCCATGGATAGCAGAACCCGCTCAACGTGACAACAGTGCCGATCGGGCCCGACCTTACAGTCCCAAGCCAATCAGTCGACCCCCTCTCACCCCTTATGCCTTGCCCATCCCTCGTTCCTGCGTCTCGGTGTCCTCCCTTCCCTCTTCGGACTTCCCTGTGGTTGTCCACACCCGCTGCGATGGGCTGACGGACGCTTTTCCATCCTCCCAGACACTCAGCTACTCAGGGCTGCTGGCCACCCCTCCGGCCACCCCGCCGCAGAAAAGGTACGGCAAGCTAAAGACCCCACGAACCCCACCACCACCCTCCCGCAAGCTGCTCAACCTTCTGCCCAACATCACCCTCACCCGGAGCAAGAGCCAGAGCCAGCTGGCAAACCGGATAGACGACCCTACACCCAACAAGTAAGTGCAGTATTTCCTCCACGAGTGTGAATTTTGGCGTGATACTTCAGTGGAAAATAGGTGTTGTATATAGAATAAAAAAGTCTCAGCTTTGGTCAGAGTACTTGATGGAGCAGGTCATGTGTTGTTGTTTTGGATTTTTGGAGGTACCTGAAGATTTGCACATAAAATTCAGTACATGAAAGATTTTCACATGAACCGATTTCTTCTTTTAAAGTGATAGTTCACCCAAAAATGTCATTTCCACCATCATTTACTCGCCCTCTTGTCATTTCAAACATGTGTGACTTTCTTTCTTCCACAGACCACGAAAGAAAATATTTTGAAGAATGTTGGTAACCGGCACCCATTGACTTGCATTGGTTTTGTGTCCATACAATAGAAGTGAATGGGTGCCAGCGCTGTTCGGTTACCAACTTTCTCCAAAATATCTTCTTTTGTGTTCTGCAGAAGAAAGAAAGGCATAAAGGTTTGAAATGACAAGAGGCTGAGTAAATGATGACCGAATTTTCATTCCCTTTAAATGAGATGTTCATCCATTTGGACATTAGCCTGCTTTCTGTCTCAAGTTTCCTTCCTGACACAACCTAATACTGTGAAGATGATGTCAGATTCTTCGAAACACTCTGTATGGCATTGTTCAGTCATGCAGTTATGCACTGCTGTGATGGGAATGGAACGTTTCCATCTGGAGGGTGTGACTTTTAAGAGATGATATCTGAAAATGAAGAAACTCCTTTTCTAACAGCGGTACAGGCTTCACCATTTGGCAGACAATGAACAATTGAAATTTTTATATTAACTGTAATGAATTTTACTGTAGACTTTATTTTTACATTTCATTGATGTTCTGTTGCATGAGTCTGGAAAGCCATCAAATTGTCAGTAGCAGATTGGACAATATTAGCTTTGTGTAATAATATGTTGCTTAACTCAAAAACAGTTTCCAAAGCTTTATGCCCTAAAGGTACAGAAGATTATAAATGTGGCTTCTTTGAGAAACCTATCTTAAACATAATGTTCATAAGGTTTTGGAGGGGGGCAGAGTGGTTCTCACTCACTCCCTCAGTGCCTTGTGTTCCCTGTTTTTCCCGTCAGCATGAAGCTGAGGTCAGGTCTCAGACTCGCTGGCTTCCGGTACTTCATCTTTCCCGCTCATCCTGTCCTTCTCTGATCCAGTAATGTACTTGATAAAATGTCTAGAACTGCACAAACTCTTTGCCTATGAAAGTGCATGTCTGCATTTTTCTACCAAATTTTGGGGATTATACGTCACATAAAAAAATGTGGTCAGGAAATGAAGGCGATGTTGATGCGTGTTTATTGACTTCTTCATGTTGCGATACGAAGAGGAATTTTTCCTGGGAATTATGGACTGTAGGTTGTAGATTTTATATTCTGTATGTGTATACGAAGTTGAGGTGTATAGGCTGTTTTAGATTCTGTAAATGAGTAGTTTACAGACTAATATGCAAATTTGTCCTATGGTGTGACTGCAAAAATGTAGAAAAAAAAACAAAGATAATCTAAGAGAGATAATAATCTCTTACACTTTTTTATATGATAAATATTAATCATATAAAACAATTTGATATTAACAAATCTATGTCTATGTCACATCATAGGACACATGTGCGATTTATTCGTTCGATTTATTAAGGTGTATATTTTAGATTATGTAAACAAAAATGTTTTTAAAAGATTGACTATGTATTTTGTACATTACATGTATTCTCTTATTAATATGAGGTCATTGTTTCATGCCAGACAGTTAAGATGTTTTCTATTGAGTTTCGCATGTCACACTGCAACACACCTACTCATGAAAAATGTATATCTTGAATGCGGAAATTGCTTTGGATAAAAGTGTGTGCCAGATGTGTACACGTCACCGCAAATTCCACAGTATTTCATTTAGTATTCAAGATGTCACATGCAGCCTTGTCTCGTGTGCCCTGCAGGAGCGGGAAGAAAAACAAGCCGCTGCTGAACGTGCAGGTGAACGGTGGTGTAAATGGCTGGGACGACTCGCTGTCACGATCACCACTGCTGTCAGCACGGTCCCCCTACATCCTACCAAACACCCCCGCTCACCTGGGAGACCCAGCGGGTCGAGGAAGTTAGTGTTATCTCGAAATGCACTGCAGAATAGAGTTTAATCACATCATTAATGGACAATTTTTTATAGCTTCTTATTTGTGTTGTGTTTTTAGACAACATTGCAACACACGGAAACTCTCCAGTAACTTTGAGGAAGGGCATCCGTCTTGAAGTCACACACAGGTATGAACTTTCTTCTGTTTTCATCCTTACATATGGACTTCTTCGTCTGCTTTTGTTGACATTTTCTTCGGCATTTCCCCCTCAAAGGTTTTCCACCAAGTCCTGGTTGTCTCAGGTGTGCCAGGTGTGCAAGAAAAACATGATCTTCGGTGTTAAATGCAAACATTGCAAGTAAGAAAACGCAAGGATCCTTCTGGAAAATTACATCCGACAACCCAGTATCTCACAATTGTTTTTATCTTTTTTTTTTAGATTAAAGTGCCACAACAAATGTACCAAAGAAGCCCTAAAGTGTGGAATATCATTTGATTCATGTAAGATGGTACAAACCGTAATACATTTGCATGGTTTTGTGCTTAAGCTGTAGATGATCTAAAATGTCTTTTTGTTTGTTCTTTTAGTACCAAACAAGATCAGAAGAACAGAATCAGTCCCGTCAGGTATAAACAACCAGATAGAGAGACTCACCGAGTCTCAACAGTTTGGAACGCTACCAAAGGCAATAAACAAAAAGGTATGAACAAACCACACACAAACCAGGAAAGAACATTTTATATCTTATAAATAATATATCTTCATGTTGATGTTTTAAATTATATTGTATTATATTTCATATTATATATCGTTTTTCAAACCACCTCCTATGTGCACCTTCCATCAGGACCACCCTGCATCACTCAGTCACCTGGACTCCAGTAGTAACCCCTCCTCTACCACGTCCTCCACCCCCTCTTCACCCGCCCCCTTTGGTCAGAGCAACCCCTCAAGCGCCACCCCACCCTCCAACCCCTCCCCTAAGGGTCACGTTGACAGTCGCTTTAACTTCCCAGGTCAGTCTTGTTCACCCCAGTAAATTGGGATGTTATTTAAAAGCTGACTTGTGACATCCCAGAATGCCGAAACATTTTAGCTCTCCTGTTTGTCCTTCTGTGCTTGTTATGAATGTCTACTAACCTAACTGACCCTAACGTATTATGCTAACATCTTCATCTTATTTGCTGTAGTTTAGGTTAGTTGCTGATGCTTAACTAGCAGGATAAACTAGGGCCGCTTGTGTAACCAAGTCTTTCTTTTCTCGTTATGTGTGTGTGTGTTGTGGATGATTTGTACTTGTTAGCTGCCTGCTACTTTCAGCATAGACAACAGTTTGTCTTCCCCGGTGAGTTAACAAGCCTCCACCCCACAAAACTCTTTATTTACTCATCAGGTGTGGTCGTGTATACATTCCTTGTTGTCACTGGGACAACTCAGTTGTCGCATTGCTACAATTTGTGTTTGTTGTTTATTCTGCAGTGTTTCTCAACCAGGGGGGACGGGGGCCACTGCAAAAAAGTGAATTTCTTGATATTTTTGTCTTGTACTAATAAGAATTTTTTTTGTACTGGAAAACAGGACAAAAGTAGTTATATAATTATTTTTTTTGCAGCGTCCTAATCCTCAACAAACTTCCAAGGCAGCCTTGCGTTAGCAATAAAATAAGAGAAAAATCGATATATTTCTTGGAGTTTAGTTATTATTAAAACAAATATAAATATTTTTTAGTTCATGCCATGCTCTAAAATATTTTATTGGGTAGAAATCAAGCTTCAAATATTGTTATTGGAGCTGAACTCGGCCAGGTTGAGATGCACTGTCAAGACTGTGTTCGTTCGCCCTCTGCTGGTCATCTGTAGGGATAGCACCTAATACTTTTCTCTCTTTGTTTGCTTTTTGTGTTGCGCTTCTGCCTACAGATGTTACATGAAAATGAACACAGGCATTTTCCATTTTTATATAGTTTTAATGGTGCATTAAGTAATGGTATGGTTTGTTTCATCGCAGTATGATTGGTTTGATCATGGTGGGTTTATCACGATAAAGTGAGGGGGATTCTGCTGGACCACTGTTTGTAGAATGAAATTGCTTTTTATCATAACCACTTTGAATATATATTTATATATAAAACATCTTATTTTTATTTGTGCAGGTGTACATGTTGTGTAAATTACTTGGTGCACCTTTAAATGAGTCTTAACTGTTTGTATCACATTGAAGATTCTGTACACTTCTTACAGGTTTTTTTACATGTTCAATTTCATGTTCTCACTTTATTTGATCACAAACGGATGAAATCTTTTTTTCTGACAGAGGTATCCAGTTCCACACATCCAGATGGATCTAATAACACAGGGTAAGATGAAACCTCCTAATACTTGTATGTGATCAGTATTTCTAATGTTTCCACCCAGAACAATTAAAACGCAATTCTCAGTAGTTTTGGTTCCGCATACCGCTGCGTTTTCTGTTCTTGTTCATGAACTATTGTCGTAACCTCACACATTTTTGGTCATCGTTTCATCATGAGTTAGTCATTTACTCGAAGTCATGTGGAAATAATGTTGTGACATACTGACCTTGGAAGCGATTTCAAAATCAGTACACACATCAAACAAGCTTGAAGTTTTTGAGATATAGATAATATTGTACTGCTAGGTGGGATCTTAGACAACAGAGTGTTATATTGTTCTTTTTTCAATGTAGAGACACGGAGCAGGTGGACGGACACATCAGTCAGCTGTCAACAGGCCAAAGGGAAGCTGTGGTAAGAAACATTTTGTTCCCAGAGAGTTGCTGTGAATTAAAAAATGCTTAGTGGGTATTTTCACAATGTGTAGTCTTAGTCACATGCTTGTGGTTTAGAGGCGGTGACCTTTGCAAGTCAAGCAAAAAAGGATTCTGGTGAAAAATGGTTCTAAAAATTTTTAAAAAGGTTCTAAAAATGATTTTGGAAAGGCTGCTTTCATACATGTATTCCGCAATAACATCTTTTATGCGATATTTTGTACAATAATACACTTTGAGAACAAGTCGCAATAATGTAATGAATAGATATTTTGGTAACAGTCACAAATTAGTATTGCATTTCGCTTTAAGGATGAGGAATGTGATGAAGAGCAAACAGAGGAGGACGGTCAGGACCACGAGGAATCGGGTGATGAAAGCGAAGGCGACGAGTTAGACGATCTGCCTAGCTCTAGACGCTACTTGAAGGATTACATAAGCCGTAAGGCTAGCCAGACCAGCGTATACCTGCAGGAATGGGACGTACCCTTCGAGCAGCTGGAGCTGGGAGAGCTCATCGGTAAAGGCCGATGGGGGAAGGTGTGCCGAGGCCGGTGGCACGGAGAGGTGGCGGTTCGCCTGTTAGAGATCGACGGAAACAACCAGGAGCACCTGAAGCTCTTCAAGAAGGAGGTGATGAACTATCGGCAGACGCGACATGAGAACGTGGTGCTGTTTATGGGGGCCTGCATGAACCCGCCAGATCTGGCCATCATCACAAGGTACACTTTTTTTCATTTTTAAAACGACTTTAATGTTGTGTTTATGTGTGAAATTAACCGTGACAACAGTCTATTTTTACTGTCTAAATACTTTATTTAAAAACGATTGTGTATTTTTTATTGTTTTTGATCTGTTTATGTTATTCTGTCGTAGTTTTTGTAAAGGACGGACGCTGTACTCTGTTGTCAGAGACTCAAAACTTGACATCAACAAGATAAGACAAATCGCTCAGGAAATCGTAAAGGTAAGGAAGCGTGTCTGTTGATCAAAGTGGGCTATAGTTTTCGTTCCCTCGCCTCCAAACCACCTCCAATAAACACTTTTCATTCTCCAATCAGTTTTATTACATATCCACATGTGTAAAATGGATTGAGTACAATGTATTTATTTTCATTTGTTTTGTTTTGAACAGGGAATGGGCTACCTCCACGCAAAGGGAATCGTGCACAAGGACTTGAAGTCGAAAAACGTGTTTTACGATTCAAACAAAGTGGTCATCACCGATTTTGGTCTGTTTGGGATGTCGGGTGTGGTGCAAGAGGACAGGTGGAGCACACGCATTTATTTATTTATCACAACAATGCGCTGTATTCAATTTCTCTCACGTTTAATGCAAATCTACATTAATGTGTGTGTGTGTGTGTGTGCAGGCGAGAGAATGAACTGAAACTTCCACGAGGATGGATCTATTATCTGGCGCCTGAGATTGTGCAGAAGATGAGACCAGGACAACATGAAGACTGTTTGCCATTTTCAAATGCTGCTGATGTTTATGCCTTTGGGTAAAAAAAACACCTCTCTATGTTCTTTTTGATGTGGTGTTATTTGCTTTTTGTTATAAATATAACTGAAGAACTGGTTTGTTGTACGCTCTAAAATGTCTTTAGTTGTGTACTTGTATTGGTTTCAAATTGGGTTGATTCATTGAAAATGTATATCTGTTTCAGCACTATCTGGTATGAACTTCAAGCCAAAGACTGGCCCATCACCAACCAGCCGGCTGAAGCTTTGATTTGGTTGCTAGGAAGTGGAGAAGGCATTAAAAGGTTACTGGCCCAGAAGGGCACCAGCCTGGGCAAGGAGGTCACGGTGAGTCCTGTTCAGATGCTCTGGAGCGATTCAACAAATATGTTTTCAAACATTTTTGACTAAACGTTCAATGACACATTGATTTATGTTAGGGATGCACCGAAATGAAAATTCTTGGCCGAAGCCGAATAAAAATGAAACACTTGGCCGAATACCAAACACTGAACATGGCTTTTTGCATTGCTTCTATTTATTTAGCCAATCGTTTCACTATTGCGCAAACTGAATTGTCAAAATGTGCTTTTTATATTTTGTCTTGCTTTTCAATATAATACAATATAACTTAAAATCAAAATGAGCAAAACAAGTAGGCTAAGTTAAAACAAAAAATTGAGCCCCCTCCCTTCTTGAACAGCCTATATTAGGCCTATAACTGACTGCTGAAAGAATGTACTGTAGCTACTCGGTACCCCTACATCAAAACACTTCATTAAAAAGTGTCATTCAACATTATAAGCTAAAAATATGAATAAACAAAAACTGTTGGATTATTATAGGCTACACTGCAAAATGATTTAAAGAAAGAAACATCCACGCAAGCAATTCTGACTGACAACCATTTCAGTTCACGTCTCTCCTCCAATCTCCGCCCACAAACGCTGACTGTTCTCTCAGAAGGTGCACTCGTGGCCGGGATGCACAGAACATACTTTGACAAGTTGTTTAGGACAGGGAACTGTGTGCACGCACGTGTCCACTGTATGATGTCAAGTGATGTCGTGTATGTGGGGTGGATAGTGCCGTTTCTAAGCCTAACCAGGAGAAGGAGCAGCCTACCCTTTCGTCGCCGTCAGTCCGTATGTAGTTTTGAATGGATTTGATAGGGAATGCAGACGAAAGACCGGCGGCCTTTGGTAAATTTGGTAAATTAAATGGTAAATTTCACATACACAAACAAAATGGGCAAATAATAAACCCAACATCATACTATTCAAAACTGAATGAAAGCATTATTTCGAGGAGGCTCTTAAAGGTACGATAAATAAAAAAGCAAAACAATGATATTGAATTATTGCAAGCTGTTCCTTTATTGATTTATTGTAGGATATATATCATTTTGTTTGCACATACAGGTTAAAAAAGTGACATGGCACAGGTAACAAAACGTAAAAAATAAGTATGTGAGAGACAATACACATTTGACAGAAAGGACAATATTAGACAAAAGGACAATAGGCAGTATATTGGATGTACAGATGTGATAAATACAAATTATACTGTGTTATATACAAGTTATGCAGGGGAATGTGGATAGCTGAACAACAACATGTGTATAATAAATATGAGTATATAGTTGTGTATTGCACGTGTTTTTATTGCACAGTAGAACATTTAACTGTTCAAGAGGTAGATGGCCTGAGGGAAGAAACTTTTTTTGACTGTTTTGGTGCTCAGTGCTCTGTAGTAATTAGCAGTAATTGTTACTGACAGCCCTAGTTAAAGCATTTCAAAATGCTTTGACTCTGACCATTTTTCTTTCGTTCACGCTTGTAAACAGTACAGACATTACATTAATAACAAATCATTACATAAATAATCAAGAAATTATTTAATGGCATCAGCACACATAGGTAAGTAAAAGAAAAAGTTAACTACAATTGTTAAGAAAGATACAATATAAGAAAAGTAAAGCTAGAAAAATCATGCAGGAAATATGTATATTAATTGTGGCAGCACTTATGCGCGACGTTAGAGTACGACGTACTTTTCCATGACGTTAGAGCCACGTGTCTGTTGTGGCGACATACACCTCCGCTTACGTCAAAGTACACGACTGTGGCATTATCCACCCTGCATAGTCGCGAGCGGCGGGGCTACTGTCAGACCGCCCGCTCCAGTCTGAAGTACAGAAGTTATGAACCGGTAAAGACGCTTTTATTCAGAAATCATGTTTTAAAATGCTCCACACACTGCCGACATGTTTGCTGCATTAATAAAGCGCGAGTAGTAAATATGATACACCGAATGTCAAAAACGTGATTTATTACCCCTTATTTATTACCCCCTGCTGGGTTTATGATTATGACCTTTGACCGTACAGCCTGTGTACATTTGTTGTTTGTTCAGGAAAACAGGTTATAATGTCCAGGCCTCGTTGTTTCACACACCCCCCTTCTTTGCTGTAGAGATAAGGATTTGGTTTGAGAATGCTTGGTCTTTGACCTCCTGTGAATGAAAGCAACAAAAGATGCGTTAAAGAAAATAAGAAGCACTGATGTTAAATAAAATAGCTAAATAGTGATTAAATGAAATAAGATAAAAGATTCAGGTTTTAAGTTTAAAAAGAATGTGTCTGAGTTGGTTTTCAGAATGCTTGGTTTTTGACCTCCTGTGAATGATGCAATACAAGATGAGTTAAAGAAATAATTAGCACTGATGTTAAATAAAATAAATAGTGATTCAATGAAGTATGATAAAATAGACAGATCCAGCTTTTAAGTTTTAAAAAGAACTTGCCTGTGTTGTAGGGTGATGCATGCAGTCAGTTGTTAAAATGAAAATGTGGTACCAGCTAATGTTGGGAGACCCCCTGTCCCCTGCCTACACACACACATCCACCCCCAAACCAAGACGATGTTTGCAGTCATGTCTTTTTACATGGTGTGAAAACAGTTTGATGTGGATGTATATCAGAGATCAGAGAGATAAATTAAATGTTAATGCGTGTGATGTTTCTTGAAAGATCAAGTTAAAACGTTTATAAAAGTCTTGCTCTGGTTCCTGGGGTCATGTCCTGCCTATCTAACCCCACACCACCTGGCAAAATGTTGGACCCATCCTGCCGGACTGACAGCGGGTCTCATAACACAACATGAAACCTAGGGGTCTGTCTTTCTTATCAACATGTCCCAAACAAAGTTTGTAATTGTGTGTTTTATGACTTGGTAATCAAAGGTTTAGTTAAGTTTTAAAAATAACTTGCCTGTGTTGAAGGGTGATGCATGTAGTCAGTTGCATCCTATGTGCATTTATGACACCCTTTGTTGTTGTTCAGGAAATTGTTTTTGTGTTTTGTCATTTCCAGATCTTGTTGTTTCACACCTCACAGGGTTTGTAGAAGAGATAAGGATTTGGCTTCAGAATGGATGGTTTTTGACCGTAATGTCTGTGAATGAAGCAATACAAGATGAGTTAAAGAAATAAGAAGCACTGATGTAAAATAAAATAGATAAATAGCGATTAAATTAAATTCGATGAAATGATATTTCGAAGTCAGGTTTTAAGTGTTAAAAGAACTTGCCTGAGTTGAAGTGTGATGCATGCAGTCAGTTGTTAAAATAAAATTGAAGTTCCAGCTATCCAACCCACACACCCCTCCCAGCTCCAAACCAAGACGGTGCTTTCACCCTGGCTGTCTTTTTACCTGGCAACAGGATGTGCTGTGAAGGATTTTTAAATTTAATCATTATGCTTGTGACGTTTTTTCTAAGAGCGAGTTGGTTTTGACTTTTATCTGACAAATGATGAAAAGTGTTTGAGATATTTTTTGTATGTCTTCTTATCAGCGTGTTCCAAAACAAAGTTTATGTTTGTGTGTGTGTTTTTTTTATGACCTGGTTATTAATGTTTAGGTTTGTGTTTTTTATGACCTGTTGTGGCCCCCCACGGTCAATGCCTAGTATCTACCCCTCCCCTCCACTTGGCAAAGGTGGTTCCAGCCTGCCAGCCGGGGTGCCTGTCTCCAAAGACAGTGTGAAACCTGTCTGCTGGGGTTGTGTTTATAATTTAGAGAGATAAACGAAATGTTTATGTGTGTGACGTTTTCATTTAAGAATGACTTGGTTCCAGGTTTAAGACTTTTACCTGCCAAATGATGAAAGTGTTTGAGACTTTGGGGGTCTGGCTTCTTATCAATGTGCCATAAACTACCTTTTAATTAAAGGAAATGCCCCGACATGTTCTTCCTGGTCATGGAAGAGTCGGTCCGAATGTGAGTTTTTGTTAGACTAAACAAGGCAATGTGCTCTGACAAAGGTTTAGTGTGCAAGGGTTAAGTCAAAGATTCATTTAAAAATATGTGTTTTCATCCTGTCTGATTTTATTCTGCCTGTGGAAGATGTCTGGGGTGTCTGCTAGGCATGTAGTGCAAGTATATTACTGGTCCACATTCTTAACAACGGTCGTCAATTAGCTTTTGATTAATGCACATGCCATACATGTTCTCTCTGCCTGTGCGAAGAAGGCAATCCACATGTGTTAGCACCTCTAAACGGTCAGTTTAACACAACTATAGACTTTAGGAGTTAAGTTGAGGACTTAACAATGTTATGAGTTCTGTCCTGGCTGACTTTCTTCTGCCTGGGAAGGTGCCAGTGTGCCTACCAACCACGGGGGTGGAAGAAATTCTAGCAACTTAGGCATCTGCCTTTATCTAAAGGACCTTCTTGGCTGATTCTTTTGATCCTCACGTTGTTAAAAACCAAACATGTCAAAATCTGGTTTAGGGTTAAACTTTTAAACCTGAAATTAGGAAAAAACGTATAGCTTCATCTCCATTTTGTTTGATTTATTTAATAAATGTTTAGTTTGAGATGATATTTCAAGATCTAAAATAAGAATAGTCCCCTAGTTTAGTTCTAACCCTAGGTTAAAATACGATTGTTTAGCATTCTTTTCAAAATTCAAGAATGATAACCTTATTATTTAAAAAATAAAAACAGAATTAGTCTAATAACTTCTTAGCATCCTGTTGAGTACAGACCATGTCACAATGTTTTTTTTATGTATATAGCTTCTGTTAAATAAGTTGTAGCTAAGGATGTGTTTATGTTAATAGGTAAAGAGTTTTTGAGGGGGGCACCGCCTCAAAACCCCCACATCCACTTTTTAACAGCTTAACTCCTGAGACTGCGATAGACTGCCGTCAGACTGTTTCTTTTTAGTACCAAACCTCTGCATAGCCAAATTTTGTGTTGTACATCTGATCTAGCAAGGAAATCCAAGAAAGTCCAAACAGTAAGTGTTTCTGTTTTACATTATTTACATTTAATTTATCTCTCTGATCTCTGATATACATCCACATCAAACTGTTTTCACACCATGTAAAAAGACATGACTGCAAACATCGTCTTGGTTTGGGGGTGGAGGGGATGTGTGTGTGTAGGCAGGGGACAGGGGTCTCCCAACATTAGCTGGTACTACATTTTCATTTTAACAACTGACTGCATGCATCACCCTACAACACAGGCAAGTTCTTTTTAAAACTTAAAAGCTGGATCTGTCTATTTTATCATACTTCATTGAATCACTATTTATTTTATTTAACATCAGTGCTAATTGTTTCTTTAACTCATCTTGTATTGCATCATTCACAGGAGGTCAAAAACCAAGCATTCTGAAAACCAACTCAGACACATTCTTTTTAAACTTAAAACCTGAATCTTTTATCTTATTTCATTTAATCACTATTTAGCTATTTTATTTAACATCAGTGCTTATTTTCTTTAACGCATCTTTTGTTGCTTTCATTCACAGGAGGTCAAAGACCAAGCATTCACCAAATCCTTAGCTCTCTCTCTCTCTCTCTCTCTCTCTCTCTCTCTCTCTCTCTCTCTCTCTCTCTCTCTCTCTCTCTCTGCGCTGGTTGCTGCTTGATCATATCACATGTCATGAACATGCTGTTTTTGCTATTTTCGGCCGAGTATTTTCAGTTGCCGAACATTTGGTGCATCCCTAATTTATCGTTTATTTGTACATTATTATATGGTTGAATGGATGCTCTTAATAGTGTCATTTACACACATGGTTTAATGTGATCATTGTCTTCACATCGTGTAGGAGATCCTGTCAGCCTGCTGGTCGTACGAGGTGGAGGACAGACCTACATTCACTCAGTTGTCAGATTTACTAGAGAGACTTCCCAAACTCAACCGTAGGCTCTCACACCCCGGACACTTCTGGAAGTCTGAGGAGTATGTATCCTAGTTAGGGACGCTGGCATGGTGCAGAGAGAAGAAAACTAGCTAGAGGAGACTATCCGATTGCTTTGGTTTGAGCTGATATTCGCCTTTTTTAATTCTGAGCCGTTTAATCTTGAATCTTAAAATTTACACGATTAGATGTTTATTTTCAGAACGGGTGCTGTGTCATTTATTGAGTCAAATGTTATTGCTTACTTTAGAGTAAGTGGCATGTGAAAGCATTGATGCGTGTTGATGATCTGAATGTTTTTGCCTGAATGTGAATGAGTGAACACATATGTGTGATATGATCTGTAGAGAATGGTCTTATTTATCATTTAAAAATGAAAGGACCAGGTCATGGTCTACTGTTACACTTTCAGGAGGTTCATAATGCATAGACTGTGAAATGATTTTAAGCAAGTAAATAGAAACATATTTATTATATGCCTCTTTGGGTAATGTAATATAATTATTATATAAAAGAAAAGTGTAAATTAGATGCAGAACTTTTAGAATAATGTCTATGTTTTGTCCCTGTTTGTGTGTCTGTCTCTGCTGGGATTGGTCAAAACTGGTGAAACATCTCCTGTTCCTGTTTCTACCCTGATGTCACAACCTCTGTCATCTTCACTCCAAACCTTTCCACATCTTCAACACTCCATCTCTCTATTGTCCATGCCGCTTTATCTTTTCCTCTGGACATGCTGTCTTCTCTTTTTCTGTTTGCTGGTTGTGGCTGAATGGGCAGCGCTTGGCATCATCACTGTTTGCGTGAACACTGCAGTCAGGGGCTGCGCTCTCGCTGTCCCTACACGTACAAATATGACGGACTGAACACGCCTGCTGTTAACAATAACTTGGCTGCTTCATTCAAAGAAAGCAACTGAGTCTCTTTTTCATTTTCTCTTTTTCTTCTGAGCCGATGATGTTTTACAGATTTCATTCATGTTGGTGTCCGTTCTCAGCATTACATGGAATTGGAGTGAACTGTGTTTGTAAATGAAACGTTTGCTGTTGACTTTGGATTTCAGCACTTTAGTTCAGTTTGCAGACTTTGGCATGACCTGTTTTTTCAAATTCTCATTTTGTGAATGAAATGAGATCTCCCCTGATGTCCACTTATAAGGGATAAATTCACATTTTATCTGGCCACTGTCAATCTGTTCATTTTAGTTCATAATCAGGATTAAATTAAAACTAATAACCATTTACAAGATACAAACCCTTGACTAGATCAGCAGGACAACGTTCAGGAACTTTTAATGTATTACCTCTCTTTTGAGTTTGTGTGTGTGTGTGTCAGAGTAAGTGTACGTGTGTGAGTGTTCGCATGCAGTCTTGGGTGATTTACTTCTGCTGTTGTGGTGATTGTGTGGTTGTGAAAAACGAGAGGCCTTTTGTGAAAGGTTGCTTTAACAGTTTCCATAACAGACAACTTCAAAGACGTTTAAATAAAGAACTTGTTTTATTTATTGTACAGCTAAATTTCTTATATGATTTGTACAAAATTTTATATGTTTCACTGCAATTTTTGGGAAGGTACTTTACTCCTGTTGTACAGCTCTTTGTATACAAAGTATCGCAAACGCGAAATGTACATTTCTAGAATGAGATTGTGGTCGTATTGTATGAATTCATATTTTTGTAAAGCTCGTGACTACTCGTCTGTAAACAATGTTGTTTTAACTTTTAAAAACAATAAACAAAACAAATATTTATTTTTCACTTTTATGGTATCACAGAACAGGTGTAATCGGTTGGTGTGCATGCTACTCACCTTCTTCCATTTGTTTCCTTCAATATTTTTGTAAAAAAAAACAGATTATAAGGACAACTATTTTTGCCTCGTGTCCAAAAAAAATGTGTTAAAGGGATGCTTCACCCAAATATAAAAATTCTGTCATCATTTACTCACCCTCGAGTTGTTCCAAATCTGTATCAATTTCTTTGTACTGATGAACACAGAGAAATTTGGAAGAATGCTTATAGCCAAACAGTTCTTGAACCACATTAACTAGTAGGGAAAATAAAAAATATTTTGAATTCACATTTTGAAGAATGTAGGAAGGCAAACAGTTCTGGGGCACTTTTGACCACCATTGTCATTTTTTCTACTATGGTATAGTCAATGGTGTCCAAGACCTGTTATTTGGTTACAAGCATTCTTCCAAATATCTTTCTCTGTGTACAACCAAACAAAGAAATGTATACAGATTTGGAACAACTAGAGAGTGGGTAATTCATGACAGAATTTTCATTTTTGGGTGAACTGTCCCTTTAATAGACCTCACACTCAACAGACCACATACAAACAGGAAGTGGGTTTTTGTTGCTCCAGAACTACTTTTTTTTACTTGGTTTTGTTGTTTATGGATCTGGATGATATCACAGATTCCTGAGGTCACATGACTGTCATAAATGGCTACTGTTATTTACCCCCTTTATAACGCAGTAAAAGATCAAAGGGAGTAAATGAAAATGCATTTTGGAAGTATCTTAAACGTATGAATTAAAAGTAGGCTACAGAAATGCCTTATTCCTTTAAAAAGATTGACAACAGCAAGTTTACCAGGCTCCTTTTTTCCTCTTTAGTTTTAAACATCTTTTCAATTAACTTTGTAAAGTTCCCATCCAGATCTATTGAATATGTGTATATTTATTATAGCAAACGTGTTTCCCTCAGACAACCATTGTTGGTTGTTTGTTCCTCCTAAAGCAGTTTGCATAGTTTGAATAACAGCTTTCAGAGGAAACGAAACATCTGTGGGCGGTGCTTCTTCTTTAACCATTAGGCTACCATCATGTCATCATACCCTCTCGGCATCATATCAGCTAAAAGCTTGGTGATCGATCTCGAATACATAGCTACAGGTCCACCTAATAACTGTCAGAATGGCATTTTATCAACAGCCGTTTTACAACCCGGTAAGAATCCTGTATTTATTTACTTATGTAGTTTTTGTATTTTAAGTTGGAAGATATCTTGTGGTTTCATTATTACTATATTGACAGATGTCTTCTTGTATCTTTATTTGTCTTGTTTGGGGTGTTATAAGATCAAATGATGCAACATTTTCATACCAAAGTAAATCTTATCTTTGCCAACTTGAGGACGGAAGCAATGGAAGTGCATTGTTGAGCTGAACAAATATGTCTTCCTCTAGGGCATATTTCAAAAGTCTTGACAGGGGCGTCGCTAGACCCTTTTTAAATCTTTATAAATCTGCTGTGTAAATTTCAAGTAAAAGTTTTTAACAATTTTGTTTAATTTTCAGTGTAATCATTTACATTGATAATAGCGTCAAAAAACGGATCTATGCAACGTAGTAACCCAATTCACGCTTGAGCGACGCGGTCGCGCATTTTAACCGGTCCGAAAACACACACTCGTGCCGTACTTTCAAGCAGAAATTCATGTCCCTGCACATCTGTGTTTCCTTGCAACAACTGCAGCTGCGCAGTGCGCACGCAGGCGCGCAAGGGTGACGACACGCGACTGAGGTAGGCTATGAAAACATGACGAAACTACCCTTATAGGTCTGTTAGAACTGATTTGGATATTTTCTTGGACAAAAAAATACTTAAACATATTAGAACCACTTATTTAAAGTTCCCAGTTCATCCTAAAATTAAAAAAAATAATTTTAAGATTTTAAATGATTATACCCATCTGGAGAGTTTCTAAGGATTAGATTTAATTTTGAAACGATACATTGTAATTTTTGTAATTTATTTCCAGAAAATACAGAACATATTTTCTTTAATTGCAAATATTCTAATGCATTCTGGGAAATTTTTCAATTATGGTTAAAGGAGAAAAAGGTGGTTGAAGTGAGTTTTTCTTTTATAGATATTAAGTATGGAAACTATGAAGAAGATGGTCAAAAATGTTTTTTGATTAACAATTTACTTTTGCTAGCAAAAAAATGTATTCACAAATGTAGGTTTTTTAAATCCCCCCCCTGTTTGTTGTATTTAAAAATTATTTAAGACAATACATAAAAACTGCCAAAAACAAACGTTAAAAAATCCTATTAGATCTATTTGATAAATGTAATTTATGATAATATTTTCCCCTTTGTATGATCTATATTGAATAATATGGTGTTTATTTAAAGTGTTTAATTTTTCTTAGTTTTTTTTTCATTATTATTACTTTTTTTGTATTTTTGTGTTGTTGTTGTCTTATTCGTCTGTGCCAATGCCCCTTAAATAATTGTTAAATTTATATTGTATGCCATTTTGTTATGTAAATCTATAAATCCGTCTGGGGGCCCTATGCAAGCGGGGCCCTTGTCATAATAGTTAAAATTAGATAAGCAAAACTGTAAACTATAAGAAATAAAATAAAAAATCAATTAACACACTTAAATGAATTAAAACTGAAAGACAAAAAACCTTAAACTGACAGTAAGAACATAGTATAAAATTAAATTCACATTTTGATTCACATGTAAATAATCCTTTACCTAAAGTAACACATCTAGCTTTTTACTAATCAAATGAATGATTAACAAAAATAAAACATGATAAATATAGTTTACTCAAGAAAGCTAAGCATACGAAAACAAAACACATCAATTATTCTCTAAATGGGATGAAACAAAAATTACATATTATCATGGGCAAACGAAATACAGTGGTGTGCATTATAGCCGAGACTCACATGAACATTGTACAGCTGGTTTTGTCATTCCCTGTAAATGTTATTGAAGTTAGAATATTCATGTGTATGTAACTTTGGAGACGGTCCCTCGATTCACGACCATCGAAAGTCCATAGTCAAACCAATTGTATGCCAGTGGACAAATACTAAATTTGTAAATATGTGCTTGCATAATTTGACTAAACTAAATAAGACTTTAAAGTAGTACAAAAACACATGCCTCCTAGTTCTTGTTCTTTAGCTTCGTTTTGAAGCCATAAGACGCATCTTCACATTATGCGCATGTCATCACCTGCGCGCACTGCATGATGTCCGAGTATGTCACAGTAATTAAATAAATTAAGTATTAAAAAGGAAATTTCCAAATGATTCCTGTAAAGTTTGTAACAGAACGGGACTCCGAAGGCAGAAAGTTGAATCCGCGTCTTGTTTACATTATAGTGTTTTTGATTTGGTACTCAAGGAGGCCCCCTGGTGGTGCTGGGGCCCTATGCAAATTGCGTAGTTTGCGTATAGGAAGAATCGGCTCTGAGTTTGAGGGAGGTAAGACTTGATAAAAAAAACTACTGTACATCCCCAGCCAGTCAGGTCTTAGACATTAACGTTAGAGAAAAATGTCTCAAGAAAACCTTTGTCAAGTCTGTAAAATTGCATTGTTGCTTAGAAAAACATATGTGTTCTGTACTTTCAGAAATGAAATTAATATTTAATTAGCAGAAAAAATTCCCTCTGCTTTCATTATTTCCATACAGTGCATGCAACCATGTTAATAATAAAGTTTATGTTAAGTATGTTGAAGATAATTAAATATATAAATGTTTACCATCCCCTGTGATTTTTGCACCTCCGATACAGAAAACTCCATTCAAAGGTTCGATTCATGAAGGCTTACAGGATGGGAAGAGTATTATCATAAGTGGGCGGGTTTTGCCACATGCTCAAAGGTGAGTAACAATCTTTTGTTGGCTATTTTTAAGGACAAATTTCCAGTGGTGTAAAGTATTGGAGTAAATGTACTTGGTTACTTTACTTAAGTATCTTTTTGGCTACTTTGTAGTTGTACTGAGTATTAAAGATATTAGCAACTTTTACTCTCTACTTAACTACATTTTTGAACAAGTATATGTACTCTTTACTCCACTACATTTGTAATGACTAATGCAATTACACATTACATTTTGCATGACACCTATCTTATAATTAATATTGCCATTTACAGGGTAATGAAGGTACTACAATCTTGTGGATTTTGCCCTAACTTACAAAAACTTGTCAACATGGCTTCTTTATACGAATATGAGTGCAGTATCAGGTAGATGTCAATCGCTGGCGGTTTACACACGGTTAGCCCTTACCCGCTATTTCTACAGTAATATATTGGCAACACTGTTGCCAGCTAGTTACTGTAGGTCACACATCTACAAAAGCTCTTGTTTTTAAAACTAACTCTTCCTAAATGTGCTCTAAACATGTTTGCTCAAAATTTGACCATATGGTGGGACTATTGCCATGAAGTGATGTAAACCAGTAAAGAGAATGTGTAGTATTTCAATTTTCAAAAGTGCTCTCACACTATATAGACAAAATATTAACCTATAGAATGAGTCGGACACAGAGAAATGAACAATACACATATGAATCTCAACAATGGTGACAATCAACTGAACAGCATCATGCTGCAATGCATGCTGGGTACATAGTACAAAACTCATTCATGATTGTATGTCACCATTGAAGAGGTTTGTATGTCAAGTGTCTAACTGTGTCTCAATTGCAAAGAAAGATTTTCTGACAGAGATCTTTCCATTGTAACATGTGATCACTTTACCAAACATATCTTAATAAATCTTAAATGCTATATTATTATTATTTAATGATTGAATTCTTTCAGATGTATCTTCAGTTACTAAGCAAACATAAAGTTGCGGTTCCTGTAAAGTCCCTTTCAGTGTTATTGTATAAGTGTACATTTTAAAGCTACAAGAAAGTCAAAGAGTCCAACCAAAGCAAACACTGATCGCCATAATGGTGACTTAAAACACAATTGAACCACTATGAACTAGAGTTAAATCTCAATAAGATCTTACACAGATGACAGAAATAAAGTGAAAGTGGTGTCTGTAATATGTGAAGATGTTATTGATGTTTGTGTTTAATTCTCCTCTGGTGAAATCTTGACAGATTTATTGTGTTCATCTGTTATTTACATCTGTATGTTCAAACAGCCATTGCAGTAGTTTACTGTAAAACACCTACAGTAACTAGCAGGCAACAGTGTTGCCAATATATTACTGTAGAAATGGCAGGTAAGGGCTAACAGTGTATGTGAAATGAGGACATGACTGCAGCTGGCCATGAGGCCCAAACCAGCATGTCCAGTGCAAAAAGGATTTGACTTTTTAATTCTACTTAATATTATTTTATTTATCTGTTATATTGAAGACACCTTTTTGAAGAATGTTGGCTTACTTATCAGCACTTGAGCTTAAATGAGACTTAGGGTGTTTGTAATGACGTAGGTTATGGTGTCGACCATGATTTGTTGCAATTTTGAGGTGTTCAGTCTTATTATGATTTAAGAAAATAAATGCGATTGCTCTCCTCACAAATCAACTGTTTCTAGTTTTTCACTGACGTGTCTCTTAAGTGTTGAGGACTATAGTGCTGCTTTGAGCCTACATTCAGTATGAGTAAAATACTCAAGTACTGTTCAAATCAGATACTCTAAGACTTTTACTGAAGTCGTTTTGGAATTGGTGACTTGTAACTTGTAATGGAGTCATTTTCACTGCACGGTATCTGTACTTTTACTTAAGTATGGTTTTCAGGTACTCTTTACACCTCTGCAAATTTCTCAAATTCATGTAGTTTGAGATTCAATGAATGGAAAATGTTATATATTTCTATGTGTAGCTCTTTGGTGTAACAAAGGTGTAAAATATGCGCAGGGCTGAAAAAACTGTTAGTGTCAAATCATTATGGAACACCAGAGAAACATATTTGTTTTATTATTTAATACATTGTTGGTCAAATCCTCTTCTGTGAAAAACAAAAGAAGATATTTTCAGAAAGTTCTCAGTGGCTTTGTGTCTATAAAAGGGAGGTCAATGGGGTCCAGTGCTGTTTTGTTGCATGTTCTTCAAAATGTCTTCTTTTGTGTTCTGCAAGTCATGAAAGACACGAAGGTTTCATTCGAGTGAACTATCCCTTTAACATAATTATTTATTTATGTATTTATTCATATTTATTTATTTAATTATTAACATTATATAAATATTTGCCTGCTCTATATAAATCTGAAATAATGCTTAGATAATATTACATAGTCATTAACATAACAAATTTTTGCACCAATACTTGTTACAACATCTGTTTCCTATTTTTTAATATCTCATAGCTCAGTTTCTGTTCTGCAGATTCGATGTGAACCTCCAGTGTGGTTCTCATTCCCAGGCAGACATTGCTCTGCATTTTAACCCCCGTTATGACAGTGGTTCTGGGTATGTAGTGCACAACACCTTCCAGAAAGGTAACTGGTGTTCAGAGGAACGCAAGTATGAAATGCCCTTCCCCTCAGGCCACCCGTTTACCCTCCAGATCCTTGTCACCCAGGACACATACAAGGTCATTATCTTACTCTGTAATGTGTCGATCAATTATTTGAGAGCCATTTCGTCACTTTTTTTGGATTTTGTTTGTTCTCTCTAGATAAGCACTAATGGGAGACACTTCACGGACTTCAGACACCGTTTTGCATTCACTCAGGTTGACACTATCTCAGTGAACGGGATGGTGGAGCTGAACTCCATTGGCTTCCAGAATCCTGCTGTAAGGACAAAAATATACTATATAGATATGTATGACATCATTAAAATGCATTTAAGATTAGAAAAAAATAAGTCACGGACTAAACATTGTGGCTTTAGTCATTGTTGGACACTGTAAAAATTGCATTGCATTAGCAAAACAAAGTATCAAGATGCAACCACAAACAAATAGTGCTAGAGCTTTTTTGAAACTACATTTATTTTTTCTGACCATTACAAGTGGTCTCAAAGTTAGGGTTACAGTTTTGTTTTACAGTGACTGGGAACAGAATCTGTTGTTTGAAACTTAAAAAAAAAAAACTTTTAAAAACATTTGCCTTAGAAATATATTTTTGTAAGTTTATAGATAGTTGGCAAATAAATGTGTCCTATGGTGTGACGTAGCAAAATTTTGGAAACAAATTGTTAATATTACATTGGTTTATATTATTAATATTTACATTTATCATATAAAACAGCATTCTTTTTTTTATTATTTATTTATTTATGTCCCATAAGGGCAATTGGATTTACAACAAGACCAGCATACAAAAAAGACAAATACAGAACAAAATTTGATGTATAAATATTGAAGTAAAAAGACAACAACAGGTCCAAACAAACTACCTACTTCCACATACTCCAGTTACTCCTAACAGATGGAAATCTTAGAGATCCTGAGGGCAACAACTGAAACTCAGAATAGAGAAGCTGGGAAGTATCCATCAAGATAGAATGGGCTTTCCTAACTACCTGACCTATATAACATAGCATAAGAGAGATTTATCTTCATTATTGTTATTTTTTTCTACATTTTTGCTGTCACACCATAGGACAAATTTGCATATTAGTCATATTATACATCACTGGTATTTTGTTGGAAATATATTCGTGCATTTTCAGGTGCCACAGTGGGGCCATGTTTTTGAATCAATATTTACTGCACTTCAGTAATCTGAACAACTTTTTTCTTGGCAGCCCTTCTTACCTCCACAAACAGGTTTTCTGGTAAGTACTGTCACCTGTACCTGTGAAACAGAGGTGCAAGATTAACAGATCACTTGTAGCCCTTTCTGCGTATGCTTTGAAGCCACATGTCATCCATTTAACCTCCTTAAGCTCTCGTGGATATTTTGCGTTTTTAACCTAAATTTAAAAGAGTGCCCTACCCCCATAGATTTGAGTAAATTGATAAAAATGGTCTTATGTTACAGAAAGGATATATAGTATATATATGTTTTATATATGGTTAGGTATATATGTTTTTGTTTTATGTGATATAAATATAAAATTGAATATCATACGTATGATTTTACAGGGAAGAAGGGGTTGGGTATGGGAAGATGAATTCAGACCTTTTTATGTTCTTGTACATAACATAAATGCGAAAATGGGACAAGTAAGAAAGCTGAGGATCTAAGCTTTCAAAAGATACCATACAGTATATGTCTAGCTTTGTACTTCACAACTTGAAGATTTGATGATGCAATATTGGACCCGCCGAAGCGTCCGCTGGTTATTTGCCAGGTGTTGATGTCAGTCTCTTACAACAGGCTTATCATTAAAAAATATTATACTATATTAAATTTTAATTTTCCTCTCAAACATCAAGTTTTATTTATTTACAGCCTCAGTTTGCCACACCTGGATATGGGGTAAGTCATTTGAAATGTTGACTTTGAAACACAAGTCATGTGACAACCTTTTGGTAATCTACACTATAGAAATCAAAGATTTCTGCTTATAAGATTCTACAACAAAGTTCTACAATCCTTAAGTGCAGGTCATGTTGTTGTTAATGAAAACAAACTAGAAACTAATATTTATTTAGTAAATTATATATTCTTATGTCATTGCGTATTTGGTGTTGCAAGAACAGATTTGTCTCGTGACACAGATAACTTTAACACATTATTATAATACATAGTTTCCTGTTTTAATCGTTTACTTGCACGTGCCAGCTCATAAGAACTTTATTGTCAGATGGCGTTACATAACATTTTTCAGTCTGTGTTGTGAGATCACATGTTTATCTTAAAGTGTTTAAACAGGAGTGATCACTGATCATATTTTTTATCACCCCACAGTATCCTGCATATCCACCTGCAGTCTCCTATGTAAGAACATTTCCCACCACAGACAGTGACATCATGTTCACATCTATCAACATGAATATAACAGAAAGTTTTTTATAAAAACTTGTACCTTACATAAATGCTTACTTCAGCAGTTTCTCAGTTCTAACATTTTGCAGACAATAAAGAACAATACCAGCAGATCTTTTTAGTGAGACGCTAGTTTAATGCTTCTACATGTTTGTGGTTTTCATAGGTTTTCTTAACTTTAATTTTTTTTTTCATTAATTGCACAATGTTTTGCTATATAATGTTTTATTAACTTCTTGCCAACTATGTTTTTTTTTAGGTTGTTGATTTTTATTTCTAAAATGGAGGTTATGACCCCAACTGTAAATATCTCTGCAAAGCCAATTTCCCCTTCTGTGTTATCAGAATGTGAAACTTCCCTTTTCCCATTTTTTATGCCCTGAAACAAGTTCCTTAACTTTGCAACACTGAATGAGCATGAACAAGCATACTAAAGCTTAAGAAATAAATATCACACAGAAATCAGTTTTATTTAATCCTTTGTAAGACAATTAGTTCAATTACTTTGTACCTGTACTATGCAAAAAGTTTACATACTTCACAAACTATGCACTTTAGTGTATTTTACACTGTATTATACATATCTTCAACTGTTTTTATTCACTTGTATAGACTGTCCCATACAAAACGGTAATCAACGGTGGATTATACCCTGGCAAAAACATTCTCATCCAAGGAATTATCAACCCTAATGCTAACAGGTTTGACAACATCTGACACAGAAGAGTATAGCTCTTTAGTATTATATGAAGCGTTTGGTTCCAAAATGAGATATCAAAAATCGTGTTTTTTTATTGTGCATTCCAATTAATATCAATCAATCTGCAGTTGCTTTGTTTTGATTTAAGCCATAATAACTAAAAAAATACAACTAACACAATAAAAACATGATAACAGAATAAAAAACATGATTTTTGATTTTTTTTAAAACGGAGTTATCTCATTTTGGAACCAAACTCTTCATATGTAGGTGTGTTAATGAGACAAAAATTGCTGAAGCTATGGCTTCTCTCTCTCAGAATAGCGTTTAACCTGCGCCACAGAAGCGGCATTGCATTTCACTACAATCCTCGTTTTGATGAGAACTTGGTTGTGCGCAACTCCCATCACATGGAGAACTGGGCTGCAGAGGAACGGTTTGGAGGCATGCCATTTCAAAAAGGACAACCTTTTCAGGTAGACCAACACAAATCTTTATGATCTTTATTTTAAGTAGCCTAAACTGTTTTTGGACCTGTGTCATATTGCATGTATGATAATACTATTGATCTTTATCATTAAGATGTGATGTATACTGTATGTTTCAGGTCACCATCTCTTGCAATCCCCATCATTACAATGTGTTTGTTGGTGGCCAGCAAGCACACACCTTCAACCACCGTTTCACGACACTGAACGAAATCGACATTTTGGAGGTTTCTGGGGATCTACAGTTGACTTTAGTGCAGGCCTAAGGATTTAATATCTGATACTGTAAATCACCATACAAATATATAACTGAAGAAGAGTCAAGATAGAATTTTTGCAGTAAAATGCCCAAAAAATGTGAACTACTATAGACTTTGTGTAATATGCCACCATGTTACTATATTATATAGTTGCATGTCCTCTCATTGTGTATGAAAATGTGTGCTTCAACGTGTATGAAATAGCTTACATGTACCTTTATATTATCAAAATGTTTACTCCTGCCAACAGCCTCAGAATGGCAGTAAAGATTCATTCAGCTGCATCCATGTGCCCTTTTACTGTGAACTTTAATATCATCTATAAAAATAAAAAGTTATTTTAGACAAATTGCTGCTATAGCTTTCTTATTGCATGCTAGGGTAACAATGTGTTGGATATTAAATCTTTAAACCAAGAAGGAGACATTTCATCAAATACGTTGTAATTCAACATTCATAACCTTGAATGTGTAAAGACATTTTAAAAAAAGGATCATGAAAAACTAAACTGTATTCTCACTGAATTTGACTGATAGACAATGTTTGTTTGCATTTTAGGAAAGAGGCTAATTTATAAGTTTTTGACATACTTTCATTTTCTTGTAGATTTGGAAGATTTGTGTATGAATCCTGTAAATTTCAATGTGAAACACCCATGGGATCATATGTAAAATATCATGTTATCCACGTGAGGACACATGCTCATGTGAAATTCATGTTTTTTTTTTTCTGTAAGGGTGGTACATTTCAATACTGTAAATAACAAAGACATCATTTTGATAACTAACATTTCAGACACATCATTTTGTGAAACCATTTTCGAAAGTTTTTTGGAGTTGAGGTGTACAGCTCATTCCATAAGAGAGAAACAGAACGGCTGAAGATTTTGAAGACAGATATTAGTATTATCTGTGCAAGAGAAACAATGAATGGTTTACTAATCTTGCATTACAAGCATCCACTTCCGAGCATTTTTGTGGATGCTTCTATTCCTGTGAATTATTCGGTCACACTTTATTTTAAGGTCCAATTCTCGGGATTAATAAACCATTAACTAATTCTTTTGCCTCAGTAAACTCCTAATTTGTTTCTTATTAATAGTTAGCAAGGTTTGTTAGGTTTAGGTATTGGGTAGGATTAGGGAAGTAGAATATGGACATGTAGAATAGGTGCTTCTTACAGTTAGTCCTAATAAACAGCCAATAAACTAATAATAGGCATGCTAATTAGCAACTAGTTAATAATTGGTCCCTAATCAGTGTTATCGATTATTCAAACACACTATTCATTTGCATTTTTATTCATTCCGCACACGAAATGACAAAACTATACTTTATAGAAATGTGTAGGGCATCATAAAACGCATTTAGGATTACAAAAATTAAGTCACAGACTAAACATTGTGGCTTTAATAACTTTTGGACACTGTATGTAAAAATGTCATTGCTTTAGCAAAACAAAATATTAAGATGCAACTACAATGTTAGGGCTTTTTTGAAACTACATTTATTTTTTATTGTTACATTTTGCAATTACTTTGAAACAAATGCTTTGTTAGCAGTCTTCAAATGAGTAGCTGTCTTTACCCTTTTGATAACTGACAATGACTAATGACAAATAGAAAGATTTTTTTTCGTTTAGTATAACATATTGTAACGAGTGGTGTAAGGTGTGGCCCCGTTAAGAGCAATTTGCTTATGCTTCCTTTTTACCTTTTGTGTATGTGCGCATGCGCCAGTTTTTACGTGCGCTTCGACTGCACCCCGCATGTATGCCAGTGTGTTCCATTTTCCTTTTATTTGTGTTTTATAACTTAATCTAAGTGTTTTGTTAAGTGACACGTTTCCCACGGAGGTTTTCCATGTGCACGGAACAATAAATCCATTTTTGAGGGACACATTTGTGAGTTTTCCTGTTATTTGCAACTAAGTTACTTTAAGTCAGGGTTCGAATTGAGGGGGAATTGAGTCTTTTTAATGCAACTGAAGAGAAGACTGAAGAAACATAAGAACTGGCAGAATGGAAAGTGTCAGGGATTGCGTGGCTGAAGAACCCAAATGCAGGCAGGCAGTGATTAAGGGGTTAACAAAGATTTTATTAAACACAAAACGCAAAACAAACACCCTCAATGGGGAAAACGGAACTAAGAAATATATATAAAACAAAAGACTTCCCACGTGGGGGCAAAACGAAAACAAGAACAGCAAAACTAAACTAAAGGACACGACCAAACGTCTACATGACAACACGACAGGGTAGAACACAAAACTCACAGAACACGGGCAAGGCTGGGAACAGGAACACTAGACGAGGTACATAGCACATAACAGTACACGGTACAAACGTAATACACGAGCAACAAGACAATGAAACAAGAGGGCATTTCAAAGGAGAGACAAATGAGGGATAATTACACAGGGCAGGTGGGAAACATTAGACACGGCAGGGAAGCAATACATGAAACGAGAGGGGCGGGGCCAATGACAAGACACGAGAAAACACGAGATGTCAAAAACATAAACATCTCATGGCTTTCTCACATATAACCTAAGGGCTCTGTCCCAATCCTGCCACACAACTAGAAATTCATAAGCAAGAAGGTAGGACCGTGACAGGAAAGCTCACAACAGATCGTAAATTACAAATTATTATTTATTTATTCCCTTTAAAAAAATCAAACGCTGTTTGTTATAAATGAATATTTACTTCATTGACAAGATGTTTATTTCTGCAGTGCTGTATTTTCTTAGATCTTAAATAATTCTTTTGATTTTTTCCCATACTGTATGTATAGAAGGTACCATACAAAAGCCTTATCAACGGTGGAGTGACACCTGGCAAAAGCTTTATTATCCGAGGAGTGGTCAACCCCAGCGCTTTTGGGTAAACCAACATCAGACACAAAGAATACATCTTGAAAGGTTTAAATATATTTATCTTGTATCATGTTTCTTCTTTTTTTATTTTATCATCTCCCTTAGGATTCAATTCAACTTGCGCCACTGTTTTGGGATCGCATTTCACTACAATCCTCGTTTTGATCAGAATAGGGTATTGTGCAACACTTGTCCAGAAGCACACCCTAATGGCATGCCGTTTAAAGAAGGTCAACCCTTTGAGGTAGTCTCATATCTTTATGATCCCTCAACATAACCTCTTGTTTGCATTGTAAATTTGACAAGATTATAATCTTGATTGGGATTAGTCACAGAATTGTATAGTATAGTGTTTAATGAACAGAGGATATGTAGTATTTGCTTTATTAGAGATGTGAAAATAAATAATACCACATTTTATTTTTGTTGCAGGTTAAAATTTATTGTACTGGCCATCGCTACGATGTTTATGTGAATGGTGAACAAATACACAGTTACAAACATCGCTTCCTCAACTTTGGTGAAATTGATGTTCTTGACATTCGTGGAGATCTGCAGTTGACTTATGTGGAGGTTTCACCTTAATAGATCAAATCAAGACCAAGGCAATAAGAGCTGTATTTCTTGTTATTCAACTAAAGATTGTTTCATATACCATTTTGCCTCTTGGTTGGTAGAAGAACCTGTAAACTGCTTTAAAATAGACTAACAATAAACAAAAACAAATAAAAACCTTATTTAACATAACTTATATGTGCCTGTATCGAAATTATTTTGATAATGTGGTATCACAGTATTTTGTGATGTTTTTACATGGGGGTGAAATAACACAAGTTTAGGCCTACTCAACCAAGGCTTATCAAATCCACCCACATCAGTTTTTAAAGAGCATTCTTATCACTTATTTCACTGAGTTATTTTTCAACTTAAACCAACAAAACTTAAAATTCTAATGTAAAAATCTGATGCAAACTCATTGTGTTGACTAATATTTTTAAGTTGCATTAACTAAAAATTTAAGGCAACCAGGTAACTTATTTTTTAAAGTTGAACCAACGTTTTTTTTCTACTTAAAGTCAGCATGAAATTAAAAATGATCATTCTAATAGTTTACACAGTGGTGAAGTATTTATTATTCATTATTTATCCGTGCACATCATTATTTTTTTTATTCATTTGCACTTGTAATCTTTAATCAAAAACGTTAACCTCCTCCCCCTCTCAAAACGACCTCTCTTCACTTCTGGTCATGAGGACTGGCGCGAGGGCGGGGCTGCAATGACTGACAGATTGCAAACTGGCGTTCAAATCTTTCACTTTTTAACGATCCTATCAGTTGTCGGTGGATTCTCATTTCAGAAGTCGCTTTACTTGGGTATACGTCATGATACGGAAAAAAAGACAATCGCTACATCCGTTTCATGTCGACTTTAAAGGAGACCATAACATCAACTGTTTAAAGCCTCATGTCATGGTCCTGCCTTCTTGTTCAGGATTTTCTAGTCTTCGGGCAGGATCGTGACAGATCCCTTATGTTTAGTGTGAGAAAGTCATGGGGTGTTTACCTTTGACAGCCCATGTGCTTTCTCGTGTCTCGTCATTGGCCCCGCCCCTCTCGTTTCCCGTATCACTTCCCGGCCGTGTTTCATTACCCTCACCTGCCCTCTGTTATTATCCCTCATTTGTGTTCCCTTTAAATAGTCCTCATGTTTCATTGTCTTGTTGCTCGTGCATTGCGTTCTATGTACCTTTGTATCCAGTGTGCCACCGTTGTGTTTCCCAAGCCTGTCTAGTCAATGTACCTTGTTCCTACTGTGAGTAAATGTTTATCTAGTTCATGTCAGTTTAGATTAAGTGTTCTGTTCGTCTAGTTAGTAGTTTATTGTTCCTGTTAAGTCTGTTATTCTTATTCCCCTTGTCTTTGTTATTTTACCCCCACGTGGGTTTTTGTTTTGTGTTTACTGTTTAAATAAAGTCTCTGTTAACCCCTTCAACCCCGCCTGCCTGCAATTGGGTTCTTCCTGTAGATTCGTGACACCTCAACACTGACTGAATGCACAATTAGAAAAAATCTTGAAACACAGCACCCTATAGGAATGAGATTATTTTTTGCAAATTATTAAACAAAGTTGCATCTTTGTCTCATTTAAACCTCATGTTTTTGCTCATATTTGTTGACCATCTCATATTACACTGAGGCAGGAATGAGAGAGAAAGAATCCATCTGCAGCACAATAATTTATTAAAAGAACAAAACTAAAGTAATCTATACAATGACAAGACCAGGACCAATGAACACAATGGGTATCCAGGACCAAACAATGACTGACAAATAACAAGCAAAACACAAGGACTTATATAGACAGAGCTTATGAGGATAACAAGTACGTAGACAAGAAATATGGGCAGACAATCACATGGAACCAATGAACAAAGAGACAACAAAGAACTACAAAATAAAACAGGAGTAACAAAAGTCCAAAACAAACAGGGGAACACAGACACGGACTGTAAGATACATAATATATGCTTCTCAGCTCTTTCAGTTACTTAAAAGATTATTTTTTCCTTGTGAGGAAGTTCTGGGTTTTATGTTTTGTGCTGTAAGTTCCCTGGAATGATCTGATACTGATAGTATATCTTCATTTAATGGCATCAATCTAAAAGTTCACATCTGTGATAAAACAACACACAAGTAGCCGATAGCTAACTCATGCTTTGTAAGTTTGTAGATATCTACAACAGACTCTAAGGACACTATACAGATCAGTGAGATAGGGTTCCTTGGTATTTTCAGGTGCTGTATTCCTTATCTCCTCAAATTTGTCCCTTCCTGAATACGGGTTGGCCTTATTCAACCATCTCTGTATTTAAGATGCTCGCTTTCGTGCATTTTTACAGGTCACACTTGACACGCACTTATTCACCAGTTATATTTTATATTGTTCATCCTTGTCAAACTACTTATCCTGATCTTTCCGTGAGTAACATTTGTTTAAATTCTATTGCATTTTGTTGAATTATGCTGACAGATTTAAATGATTTCTTCTTATTGATCTGGGTGGGACAGTTATTTATCCATTAACTATTATTAACTATTATTTAGCTAAGATAGATTACATTGTCCATTATTTTGGTCAGTCTTTTTAATGCAGCTAAAGAGAAGACTGAAGAAACAAGAACTGGCAGAATGTAAAGCTCACAACAGATCGTAAGTTTTAAATTATTATTTATTTATTCCCTTTAAAAAAATCAAACGCTGTTTGTTATAAATGAATATTTACTTCATTGACAAGATGTTTATTTCTGCAGTGCTGTATTTTCTTAGATCTTAAATAATTCTTTTGATTTTTTCCCATACTGTATGTATAGAAGGTACCATACAAAAGCCTTATCAACGGTGGAGTGACACCTGGCAAAAGCTTTATTATCCGAGGAGTGGTCAACCCCAGCGCTTTTGGGTAAACCAACATCAGACACAAAGAATACATCTTGAAAGGTTTAAATATATTTATCTTGTATCATGTTTCTTCTTTTTTTATTTTATCATCTCCCTTAGGATTCAATTCAACTTGCGCCACTGTTTTGGGATCGCATTTCACTACAATCCTCGTTTTGATCAGAATATGGTAGTGTGCAACACTTGGGATGGGAAGTGGGGTCCAGAAGCACACCCTAATGGCATGCCGTTTAAAAAAGGTCAACCCTTTGAGGTAGTCTCATATCTTTATGATCCCTCAACATAACCTCTTGTTTGCATTGTAAATTTGACAAAAATTATAATCTTGATTGGGATTAGTCACAGAATTGTATAGCAATGGGGCAGTTTCCCATTCTGGGATTATTTTAAACCAGGACTAGGCCTTAGTTTAATTAGACAATTTAAGTAGTTTTAGCAAACATGCCTTACAAAAAAACATTACTGTGCATTTTAAAACAGCACAAAGGCACTGATGTATTTTACGTTTTATATGTCAGTGCAGGTTGTTTTCAGTTTGGACAGCTCTTACATTTATTTTAATCTAGGACTAGTCTAATTTCTGTCCGGGAAACCAGCCCATAGTGTTTAATGAACAGAGGATATGTAGTATTTGCTTTATTAGAGATGTGAAAATAAATAATACCACATCTTATTTTTGTTGCAGGTTAAAATTTATTGTGCTGGCCATCGCTACGATGTTTATGTGAATGGTGAACAAATACACAGTTACAAACATCGCTTCCTCAACTTTGGTGAAATTGATGTTCTTGACATTCGTGGAGATCTGCATTTGACTTATGTACAGATTTAAGTACACCTTAATAGATCAAATCAAGACCAAGGCAATAAGAGCTGTATTTCTTGTTATTCAACTAAAGATTGTTTCATATACCATTTTGCCTCTTGGTTGGTAGAAGAACCTGTAAACTGCTTTAAAATAGACTAACAATAAACAAAAACAAATAAAAACCTTATTTAACATAACTTATATGTGCCTGTATCGAAATTATTTTGATAATGTGGTATCACAGTATTTTGTGATGTTTTTACATGGGGGTGAAATAACACAAGTTTAGGCCTCAACCAAGGCTTATCAAATCCACCCACATCAGTTTTTGAAGAGCATTCTTATCACTTATTTCACTGAGTTATTTTTCAACTTAAACCAACAAAACTTAACATTCTAATGTAAAAATCTGATGCAAACTCATTGTGTTGACTAATATTTTTAAGTTGCAACTAAAAATTTAAGGCAACCAGGTAACTTATTTTTTAAAATTGAACCAACGTTTTTTTCTACTTAAAGTCGGCATGAAATTAAAAATGATCATTCTAATTGTTTTACACAGTGGTGAAGTATTTATTATTCATTATTTACCCGTGCACATCATTATTTTTTATTCATTTGCACTTGTAATCTTTAATCAAAAACGTTAACCTCCTCCCCCTCTCAAAACGACCTCTCTTCACTTCTGGCCACGAGGGCACGAGGGCGGGGCTGCAATGATTGACAGATTGCAAACTGAGGTTCGAATCTTTCACCTTATAAGGACCCTATCAGTTGTCGGTGGATGAAATCAAGTCCCGCTCTACATTTTTTTTTCTCATTTCAGAAGTCGTTTTACTTGGGTATACGTCATGATACAGAAAAAAAGACAATCGCTATTTCCGTTTCATGTCGACTTTAAAGGAGACCCATAACATCAACTGATTAAAGCCTCAACACCGACTGAATGCACAATTAGAAAAAAATCTTGAAACACAGCACCCTATAGGAATGAGATTATATTTGCAAATTATTAAACAAAATTGCATCTTTGTCTCTGTTTTTGTCTTATCTTTGTTTTTGCTCATATTTATCTCATATTACGCTGAGGCAGGAACGAGAGCGATAGAATCCATCTGCAGCACAATAATTTATTAAAAGAACAAAACTAAAATAGGCCTAATCTATACAATGACAAGACCAGGACCAATGAACACAATGGGTATCCAGGACCAAATAATGACTGACAAATAACAAGCAAAACACAAGGACTTATATAGACAGAACTTATGAGGATAACAAGTACGTAGACAAGAAATATGGGCAGACAATCACATGGAACCAATGAACAAAGAGACAACAAAGAACTACAAAATAAAACAGGAGTAACAAAAGTCCAAAACAAACAGGGGAACACAGACACGGACTGTAAGATACATAGTATATGCTTCTCAGCTCTTTCAGTTACTTAAAAGATTATTTTTTCCTTGTGAGGAAGTTCTGGGTTTTATGTTTTGTGCTGTAAGTTCCCTGGAATGATCTGATACTGATAGTATATCTTCATTTAATGGCATCAATCTAGAAGTTCACATCTGTGATAAAACAACACACAAGTAGCCGATAGCTAACTCATGCTTTGTAAGTTTGTAGATATCTACAACAGACTCTAAGGACACNTTACTTCATACTCATATTCTGAATAATATTTCCCACAGTATCCAGGACCAAATAATGACTGACAAATAACAAGCAAAACACAAGGACTTATATAGACAGAATTTATGAGGATAACAAGTACGTAGACAAGAAATGTGGGCAGACAATCACATGGAACCAATGAACAAAGAGACAACAAAGAACTACAAAATAAAACAGGAGTAACAAAAGTCCAAAACAAACAGGGGAACACAGACACGGACTGTAAGATACATAGTATATGCTTCTCAGCTCTTTCAGTTACTTAAAAGATTATTTTTTCCTTGTGAGGAAGTTCTGGGTTTTATGTTTTGTGCTGTAAGTTCCCTGGAATGATCTGATACTGATAGTATATCTTCATTTAATGGCATCAATCTAAAAGTTCACATCTGTGATAAAACAACACACAAGTAGCCGATAGCTAACTCATGCTTTGTAAGTTTGTAGATATCTACAACAGACTCTAAGGACACTATACAGATCAGTGAGATAGGGTTCCTTGGTATTTTCAGGTGCTGTATTCCTTATCTCCTCAAATTTGTCCCTTCCTGAATATGGGTTGGCCTTATTCAACCATCTCTGTATTTAAGCTGCTCGCTTTTGTGCATTTTTACAGGTCACATTTGACAGACGCACTTATATTGTAAGACTGCAGAAAAGTACAGTTTGGCAGAATGGCAAGTCAAAAGCTGGTAAGTGACTTTTTCATCAGCCTAAAACTTGCGTTTTAGGTTGTTGTTATGATTTCTTAAGAGAAGACACCTTTATCATAAATCTGTCATGTTATACTTTTCTTTAATGGTTTTTAAATCTGCAGGGTTGTACTTTTCAGGTTTATTGTTTCTCTGAGCTCTGAGTGCTTTGATCTATGTTCATATTTGGCTCAGTATCACAACCTACAAATGTTTTGTTTTCAATTATGAACCTCAAATCAGGCGGTCCCGTACATATCCGTGATCAATGGTCCTCTGAAGCCTGGCAAAAGCTTCATTATTCGAGGAGTGGTCAACCCCACCAACCCTTACAGGTTAACAAACATCAGACACAAAGGAAAATATATCTTCTGTTTCAAAATATTTGTTTATTTGTTGTATTTTCTCTCCTCTCATCTTTATCAGGATGGAATTCAACTTTCGCCACAGATATGGGATCGCCTTTCACTTCAATCCTCGTTTTGATAAGAATAGGGTAGTGTGCAACACTTGGTATGGGACATGGGGTAAAGAAGAATATCCTGCAGGCATGCCGTTTAAAGCAGGTCAACCCTTTGAGGTACGCAGACACTGTTCTTGTTACAACTGTACTTCACATTCCATCTAGGATTGTTTTATGTTTGACTGTAGTTTTAAAGTGATCATGTCATGATCCTGTCCTTCTTGTCTTGAAATTCCTAGTTTTGTGGACCGGGTCATGACAGTACCACGTCTTGTGTGTGTTATGTCTTGTGTGGAGACACGTGGCTGTTTGTTATGACATTGTGCCAAGTGTCTTATTGTCTCGTGCTTCGGCCCCGCCCCCTTGTTTCCCCGTCATTGTCCCATTAGTGTTTCATTCCCCTCACCTGTCCCGTGTAATCTTCCCGTTAGTGTTTCATTCCCCTCACCTGCCCCTTGTTAACTTCCCTCGTTAGTGTTCCCTATTTATCTAGCCCCAGTTCCCTCTGTTCAGTACCGGTTTGCTTTGTGCCTACCCCTGTCCAGCGTGTGTCAAGCCCGTGAGTTCCCTTGTCCAAGTTCGAGTGTGCGGTTGCCTGCCTTTTTGTCTGTTTTGTTATCGTTTGGACTTCCTCTGTTTTTGTCCCTCCCCTGCGGGAGGTGTTTTGTTTTAAGTCTTGTTTTTGTGAGCATTTTTCCCCATCGTGGGTTTTTGTTTCAGTTTTGTTATAATAAAGCTTTCTGTTCACTCCACTCTGTCTGCGCCTGGGTTCTGCCTGTAATTCATGACAGCTCACTATCGAGTCCCCAGATTTGTTTGTTTAGATTGTATTTGTATATGTACAGGAATAAACTATATATTTTCATCTCTTACGTTTGTTTCAGGTCTACATTTATTGTACTGACAGTGTCTACAACGTGTCTGTGAATGGTCAACAAATGTGCAATTACAACCATCGCTTCATGGAGTTGAAAAATATTGATGTTCTTGATGTTTGTGGAGATCTGCAGGTGATTTCTGTGGAGGTTTAGCAGCGATTTCATCCACCTTCAAGCCAATAAGAGCAGTTCATTTATTGCCTTTGCTTGGTAATCTCGGGATCTGAGTTTTTAAAACCTTCACTTATAGTCAATCCATTTAATCATCGTGCTGATCATTTCATGATTAGCATTTATTTTATCAATGATTCTTTTCATTTTGGTTTAATCTGATGTTAAGTGCTGTATTGTCTTATAACACCAGGTCTGTTTCTAATCAGACTGGGCATTGAAGTGCAACTAAGATTATTCAATAAACTGCGTTTTATTCTATCATCACTTCGTGTCCTGCTTGATTTTCTTCCCCTGTATCAGCCTCATGGTTGAGTAGAAGTGTAAACACACACAATAGGTTTTCTACATCTAGAGCTAAATAACAAAACAAATATACACAAATTGATCGTGTTTTGCTTAATACAGCGGTTTTAAACATCAAGTGACGAGTCTCTCCTGTCGAAAGCCTCAGGGTGGCAGTAGTGATCCATTCAATATCAAATTGCTGCTGGCTTCCTGTACCTATAAAAACAGACCATTAAATGTTCACGTTTAAATAAGATTTCTACTCATTTTAATGCCTCAAATCAACATTAGCACAGAATATAAATTATTTTGATACAGCTTTTTTGGTCAAATTAAAAATTGAATAATACAAAATAAGAGTTAATATGTAAATACGTTAGTGTTTAATATTATGCTTTTACATGTTACTGTACCTTTTATGTAATGCGCAAAACGTTTGTTCATAAGCCCACATCCAAAACGAGTAATAAAATTAACAATTAATTGTTCTGGCATTTAATATGGATATACATTTAAACAGTATGCGTGTTGCTCTGAGACAGGGATGCCAACTTGTCACGTTTCAGCGAAATTCGCCGTTTTGGATCCAAAATGAGTTTTTGAAAATGGGGGGTGAGGGGGGTTTGTAAGTCTTAGACGGCGTCGCGGTGAATGAAATTATGAGAATCATGTCCAGGGGTCTCATATATAAAACTGTGCGTAGGATCCTTACTAAAAGTGTACGTGCGCCCGAAAACCAAAAATATTAATATTAAATATAGTACGCCAAAAATATTCAGATTTATAAAACCGTGCGTAAGCACACCTGTAAGCAATATTCGCTTTATAAATCACAGATCACCTGCAAGTGTGCGTACGTGAATCAGCCTGATATGCCGCCCTGTACACGCCCATTTTTACCCATAAATAGTCAATGCAAAGCACCTCATGAATGCTGATTCGTATATTAATAAACCTGGCATCCAATCCGCTTGTTGAGCCTGACGTCACGCGGCATAATGGACGTATATCGTTTCCGGGTCCAACCGCTATCAGATGCCATAGAAAAATAACTAAAAATGATGTAAAACTGCCGAAAACACCCGATCCCATCCTTTATCTCCGTAACGAAATCACAAATGGCCACACATGAGATTCACTGAGATTTCCAAATTAATAATTGTTATAATTATAAATAATTATTATTATATTAAAGCCAAAGAAGGTCTCCGCAGCATTTAAATGTTTACAGCATTTAGACTGATCATTAACACCTCATTAAAATCACATCATTAATTAGTGGTGTCCTTCACCTGAGATAACATTTGAAGACATAATTGTAAAAGACGAATGTTTCTTCATTTTTTCTTCACTTTGTTATGAACATCGTTAGGACTGATAACATAAAGAGAAACGATTGTGCAAGAGCTTAATGGCTGAATTTTCAGACTTTGACATTCGATGATTATGCTCAGTATTTAAGGAAAATATACTTTGTATTTATTTACACTGTGTTCTGCAGTTATCATATTTGATGCTGTCCCTGTTCAGTCGGATCATCTCCTCATCACGCGCTCATAGTGTGATGGTGAGACAGCGCTGATTAAATATTTAGATATAATTTTTATTTAAGATTTGAATTTTGGATTTTACAAGAAGGTGCCTGAAACAATTATCGTTCAAAACAAGCGCAAATAACTCTGCAGATTTAATCTTCGTGATAATGTGGATCTTTAACGGATATGAGGTCAAATTAAATGTGTGTGAGGAATTAATGCTTATAATTGTTTTTATCTATTATAGTATCTGTAATCTAAGTTCACTAACTCACCATTTGTGTCGCCCCTTGTCTCCAGAATGTGCGTACGCATGGGTCAGAGTTTGCTTGCAGGTGCGCAAATTTTTCCGTCAAGTTTGTTTTATAAATCCATCTTTTGCGTGGGAAGTGACGTACGCCTCTTTCAGGGCATGTTTTGTGCGTACGCAACGGTTATAAATGAGGCCCCAGGTGTTGTGGTAACGATGTCAATTCTGTGGCCGTTGGACTAAGACCTGTCAGGGAGCGGGGGTGAGACACGGAGAGAGGACCCAGGCGCAGATAGCGGGTAAGGGGTTAACAAGACATTTTAATAACAAAAATACAAAACAAAGACCCACGTGGGGGTAACATAACAAAACAGGGGAATCTACAACAGGAACAAAGACTAACTACACTAAACTAGACAGGACTAAAAAATAACATTTACCATATATTACAAAAAGACGAGACGACACGACACGACACGACACGACACGACACGACACGACACGACACGACACGACACGACACGACACGGACTCACCCATATGAAACAAGTGACAGTACACAATGAACCAGCACGGGACAGAAAACCCAAGGGCATTATAAAGGGGATAAATCAAGAGGTAACAGGTGCGGGGCATGAACTAATAACGAGCACTAACGAGGGAACAAGAGGGCAGGAACAATGAGGAGACCTGGAGAGAGTATGGCAAGCCAAAAGGGCCAAAACGCCTCTCTCCACATGAAACAAGAGGTTCTGCCATGGCTCTCCCACGAGATCAAGAAAAGCAAGACAAGATGGGGCAGAACCATGACAAGACCAATATTCCGAAGTTTGTTCAGCAATAACTTATGATTCACCGAATCAAATGTCTTAGATAAATCCACGAACAAGGCAGCACAATGCTGACTTTTATCTATTCCAAAGTACTGACAACATCATTGGTCACAATCATAGCAGTAGTAATAGTATATGACCACTTCTAAAACCTGACTGGTAATTACTCAAAATATTATTTTCATCTAAGAACTGTTTTAATTGCAAATTCACTTGAGATTCAAAAACCTTAGCTAAAACTGATAATTTGGAAATAGGGTGATAAGATAACTCTGAAGGATTTCCACTTTTCAATAAAGGAAGCATGCAGCTTTCCAGATTTTAAGTATATTCTTTGACACAAGACTCACTGGCTGCATCCGAAATGGCATACTTCCTTACTATATATAGTAGGCAAAAAGCAGTAGGCTAACGAATAGTATGTCCGAATCGTCAGTATTCATAAAAGAGTAGGCGAGAAATACCCGGATTGACTATTTCTCGCGAGATTTGGACGTGCGTAAACTATGTTGCGCCCGAATACGCCTACTTACTTACTATGTAGTAGGAGAAAACAGTACTTGAACTGGGCTGCATTTCCCAAAAGCATCGTAAGCCTAAGTTGATCGTAAAAACGATCGTAGGAGTGATCTTAATATTACGATCTGTTTCCCAAAAGCATCGTAACTTAAGTAGAACTTGAAAATCATTGTAGATCTACGAGTGCTCTGGAGTAATAGTAAAGCCCTAAGTGCATCGTAAGAAGACAGATTTATGAAGTCACCTGCAGGACAACCGGAGAATTGCGCTTAAACTTAAACATGCCTATAAGTGACTTATCATGTTTTTATTATTTTTTTTGTTTGTTTGTTTAAATCTTTTAAATTATAACACTACATTAATACAAAATACAGTACAATAAAAATGAAATGACTGAACATACATTAATAAAGTAAAGAATAAAAATATGTATAGTATGGACAAGTTGTTGGTAACAAGGGATGCATGTTTGTTGCTGTATTAAAGTTACTACATATTTTATGCAAAGTAAAAATGTCGTGTTTAAAAGAGAAATGGTCAAAATGCTTACTTGGTGATTGTCAGTGTCTTTGTCTTTCTCCTGCTGCTCTAGCCTAGTGCAGCCGTGATTTCTTCTTTGAGACTATTGTGAACTATCTGAATTATTGAATATGATGAATATGAATTATTTAGAGGAACCATGTGATTAAAGGTTTTCAGACTGTTACAAACCTTATATCACACTGCCTATATGTTCCAACAACTGCAGAAGGCAATACTTAATGAAACTGAATGCCTAATTTGCTGAGAAAATGGATTGATTAGCTCTTTCCTTTATTGCTCTCTAATTGAAAGGTTCATATTCATAATGAACACACTTTGTGCTTATTATTAATAAAGTGCTGGTAATGTATGTGTACAATAAACATTTTGTTTGGAGCTAGAAAGCTAGATAATACATAGGCCCTAATAAAAACTTAACTTGAAATTGCCCCCTCCACACCACCCAAAAGTGGTAAAATAAAATGTGGTTCAACAAACACATACAGCATTTTTTTACTTTTGATTTTAACTTTTTTATTTTCCCTAGAACCTGCTAAATACATTGCACAATTACAGTAGATAAGTCCTATATAGGCTACACATAGAAAAAGTATTACACGTTGCACAAAAAATATGTTAAGCAACATTAAACAATGTTCACCTACCACATGCACATCAGGTGAAAATAATTAGCCTAAACATTTCGAAAACAAGCACGTGCTACAAAAATGAGCCATTGGTGACATTTCAGCACCTGACAAACGGATAGCGACTCGTAAGTAGCACTTAAGCACTGCTACTTGCGATCGCGTTAATTGCATTGTTGGGAAACGCACGTGAAACGATGAAGAACATTCGCAAAATCGCTCGTAGAAAACGCTCTTAAGTGCTAAGATCCATCGTTATCGGGAAACGCAGCCCAGTATGTCAGAATCGTCAGTATTCATAAAAGAGTAGGCGAGAAATTCCCGGATGGCTTACTGGTTACGCACAGATTCTGAAGCACTCACGATGGATACTTGAGATGCTTCTATATCCCATGAGCCCGCGGGACAGAATACCACGCGCAGCCCGCGAAACAGTCTCAGCCGACTTTCATGTACAATTAAACATGTTGTTAAATATTGTAAAGCTAATGTAACATTAACATTGACCTTGCTTTGTTCTTAAATTGTCCGTGCTTTAGTTTTAATTCATAGAATTTAAATACGAAGCATTAATATTGATCTTATTTTCAGCAGTTTATTTATGTTTGTGTTTTATATGTATATTTGCCCTTTACAATATTATATGTTGCTTAAATGGTATGGTAAATGGTAATAACAAAATGCATGATAATTATTCACAAGATCATTTGAATCAGGTGGTTTTAAAGGATACATTTGCACAACAGTCAATAAGCATTTTTCTGTTACAAAAAGAACATTCCATTGGCATAATCCTTCTTCAATGGGAAGTGATTGGGCCTGTTATGTTAGTGTGGTGGCATGCATACGTGTCTTCTGCATTCGAGTTACGTGCATTCGCATTTATAATACTCTGTCTGAGCGGCCCAAGCGTCCGTTCCGGCCCCATACTGTCATGGTTCTGCCTCACCTAGTCTTGGATTTCCTGGTCCTGAGGCAGAGCCATGACAAAGTCTTTGGTTATGTGTGGAGAGAAACATATTATTGTCCTTTTGACAATAATATGCATTCTCTCCAGTGTCTCGTCATTAGCCCCGCCCCTCTCGTTTCATGTATTGCTTCCCGTCCGTGTTTCATTACCCTCACCTGCCCTGTGTCATTATCCCTCGTTTGTATTCCCCCATATAATGCCTCATGTTTCATTGTCTTGTGCTCAAGGATTGTTTTCTTTACAAGGTGTATCCAGTTCGTCTTGTCTCTCGTCCAAAGAATCCTTTGTCACCTGTTCCTGTCGTGTTTCATCGTCCCAGTAAGTGTTTAGTTTAGTTTAGTTTAGTTCGTCTAGTGTTTTATTCAGTATAGTTGTCACAAACTACAGTGGAAGAACCCAAGCGCAGGCAGCAGTAGCGAACACACAATACTTTATTATAAAATAAAAACCCACGATGGGGAAAAAGCCAAAAGAACTGAGGTGAACTTTAAAACAAAACCTCCCACGCTGGGGATAAAACAAAGAAACAGGATTAAACAAAACAATTCATCAAACAACTAAGACTAAATGACACGCACGACATAAGACAAGGGAATCCAATAGACAAGGTAACATCACGAACAGCCAGAAGTACACAGAACGTACAAACAATCCACCAACACAAGACAAAGAAACAAGAGGGTATATAAAGGAAAGACAAACGAGGGATAACGAGCAGGGGCAGGTGTAGAACATAAGACACAAGAGGGAGACAATACAGGAAACGAGAGGGGCGGGGCCAATGACAAGACCTGAGAAAACACATGAGATGTCAAAAAACAAACATCCCATGGTCTTCTCACATAAAACCTAAGGCTTTGCCATGGCTCTGCTACAGGACCAAGAAAAACATGACTAAGGAAGCAGAGCCATGACAATAGTGTTTAGTTAGTCCTCGTCCTGTGTTGGTTTATCGGTTTTTTCTTGTTCTTGTATTTTGCCCCACCATGGGTTTTTGTTTTGTGTTTATATTTGTTAATAGAAGTCTTCTGTTACCCCCCCCCCCCCGATTCACGTCTGCCTGCATTTGGGTTCTTCCGCCACGACAATCGTGTCACGTACGTTAGCGGCCGACCGGGAAAACGCCCGGAACGCCAGATGGCCAGCCCACCCCTTATACTTAAGGAAAATTGAAAGCTTTGTTTCATGTGTTGTTTACTTACAAAACCCATAGTTGGTAAGGTTAATGCAACCTGTCTCTCATAACTTAAGTTGTTGCGCTTGTCATTACATCACATCTCTGGCCCACAGTCCTGGGCCGCGTTTCCCGAAACCTTCTTAACGCTACGTCGTTCTTAAGTTATACCTTAAGCTGTACGTTATCGTTAATATGTGTTTCCCGAAACGTTCTTAGTTAAATTTTCCTTCTGTAAGTCATACGTTTGGAAGGTTGGTCTGGAGCGCTCTTAGCTATACCTTATCAGTTAAGAGTTCACCCGCTAGTGCACTGTGAAAAACAATGTTTACATCGCAGTCTATACAAATAAAATACTAAAGTTAACAATACCAGTATTTGACGTGTTTTCATGCAAGGAATACAATTGTCTGTCTTTACATTGATGGTTGTTAACTTTTTAATGATATTATCTAAGGTGCATCAGCTGGCAACCCAAAGAATTTGGAGTATATTCAAGGAGAAAGATTGTGCTATAAAGTTTAGTCAAACTGTGATACAGCAAATGTTTTGGCTAAATCAAAGACGCGCCATCCGCGGAGCATTTTAGTGCATTTAATCCATTAAAACCTGGCTACAATTTATGCTGCAATTAAAATTATAGAAAGCTGTTGATTATATGTTCCGCGTTCTGCTCTTTTATTGAGTAAATAATGACACTTTAGCAACATATATTATGAAAATATAAAGGTGTTCCCAAGCACGGGTATCTCATGGAACACTTTTTAAATAGAAAATAGGGAAACAGCACACATTCACTCCCTTTACTTTTTAATTTTCTTGTCATGAATGAATAAGTTTAATTTCAATATCAAAATATCTTATTGTATGGCATACTTGTTTATATTATTCCCCTTGATATTGTAAGTGTGATTAATAATGTTGATTATATATATATATATATATTTTTTTTTAATAAATCGCTGTAACACTGTTCAATAGAAGGGAAGGAAGGAGGCGGGAACCGGCGATCATTCACAAAACTTTAATTAAAATAAACAAACAATAATCCAAGAATAAAAGACCGGTAGCCACCTCACGGTCGACTGCCGGCCACACAAACATAAACAAACTTAACAGTTTCCGGGCCCGGGTCCTCTCTCTCTATGGTCCGGTCGCTCGTCCTCTTATGCTCCCGAGCTCCCCCGTGAGGCATGCGGGGACCGGCGGTCGCACAGCTGACACTCGTTGCCACTTACGCCGCCGGCCCCGCCTTACCACGGCTCTCGCCCCGCCTTCCTCGCTACAATCGCGCTGTAAATGCGCCGCTTGCGCATCCAGTGTCCAAGCACAATAAACGTGTGAACTATACAATTAATTGTTAGTTGTTGGAATAAACTTTTTATTGCACCGCAACAGCAAGTGGCTTTGCTTGACCCTCCGACCCAAAGTTTGAGAACCTTTGCTATAAATGACCATACATGCCAGTTAGTGTTGCGGGTTGATACATTTGGGCATGAGATTGCGGGTTCGCACACTCATTTCACAATTAAACAATATCCATGGTCGGATTTAGTTTGCAATTTGGTTTATTTTTATCCGATGAGTCCTAATAGATGCAGCTTCAACTATATTTCTAAAGTGCTTATTTTATAAGGAACGGCGCTACCTCACATAACGCAGTGAAGCAGTCCCTGTATAGAGTGAATAATTGATTGTCGAACGATCGATATGCATTAATTCAGCACCACCACCATGGACAGCACCTGGTTACGTGGGACGTAGGAAAGTAACCTCATAAGGTATACAGTAGTTCGGGAAACAGGCCTATATAGGTATAACTGTAGTTAAGGTGTACCTTAAGAGTCTTTGTAGCGCGCTAAGAGACAACGTTATCGGGAAACGCAGCCCAGTAGGTGGCCGTGGATATGCACCTCAAACGTATGTTGCCACCCGCCGTTAAAAAGGAAAAGAAGAAGAATTACGCCACATGACCCATTTAGGCAAAAGCACAACCATTTAGCCCTCGTTAAGTACGTACTTACTTTTTATCAAAATACTTTGGATTACAAAATACTAAATATTAAAGCAAAAAGAAATATAGCAACAATTTAGCTGAAACCTTCAGTAATAGTTTAATGCAAGGTGCATGCATGGCTGCAAATGTGATGTAATTTTGGACCGTACACCTGAATGTTCAAAGTAATTAAATAGTTAAAGTAGTGTAAACTTAATTTTATATAAAAAATATATTTTGAATTCCTGTAACTAATTCTTACTTTTGCATTATTATAGGTCTAGTCAAAGACATTTAAGATTGTAGAAAAGAACTGGCAGAATGCAATGCCCGCAACCGATTGTAAGTAAACAGCTTTTTTACTTTGTGATCATAATAGAATAGAACACATCTTATTATCATCAGGTTATTTTTATTATTTTTATTTTTTATGACTTTTCCTGTATTCCTTCTATGACTTTTAACTGTTCAAACGCATTAAACGTTATTGACTGAGCAGATAATAACGTTTTATCTTGCAGTGCTGAACTATTAATGTACATATTTCTTTAAAAGCTGGATTAATATTTAGTATGTAATCTTTTTTAGTTTTTAATATTAAGCTTTCAGGTGAATTTCAAGGTTAGAGTGTCACTTTAAGTAAACCCTTATTCTATTTAAGTGCGTTAAACACATTTTTTTAAGTATCACAACTTGAAAATGTGGTATTGTTTAAATCATCATTAAAGTCTTGCTTGTTTGTAACTTTCCTGTAGCTCAGTGGAAAGAGCATTGCGTTAACAACGCAAGGTTGTGGGTTCGACCCAGGGGATTACACATACCTATGTATAAATGTATAGGATAATGCAATGTAAGTCGCTTTGGATAAAAGCATCTGCCAAATGCATAAATGTAAAATGTAAATGGTTGACCGATAATCAGCGCTTCCATACAAGACTGTTATTAAAGGTGTGACACCTGGCAAAACCTTCACTTTTCGAGGAGTGGTCAACCACGCTTAAAGGTTAACCAAGATCGGACACAGAGAACATTATCTTCTGTTTCAAAATATTTTCTGTTGTTGATTTGTTTATCATGGTGTCTTTCCTTATTAACATATTAACCTGCGCCATACATTTGGGATTGCATTTCACTACAATCCTCGTTTTGATGAGAATAAGGTAATGTGCAACACTTGGGATGGCCAATGGGGTGCAGAAGAACGTCCTGCAGGCATGCTGTTTAAAGGTCAACCATTCGAATTAAGCAGACCTTTCTGATTCCTGAGCATATTTATTTTATTTTTTGTGTCATTTATAACTTTATATAACTTTTAAAAGTTTCATAACTTTTATAATGCTGTAACGTTCATGTCATATGCACATTGTTTAATGTTTGAATGTCACAACCTTTATAGGAGCAATCGGTGTCAAGCTTAGAATTGTTCTAGCACAGGCAAGAACTTTTGAACAATAATGCTTGTTTATCCTCTTGTTACAAACAAACAAAGAAAGCAGATAGTACCACATATTTTATTTTTGTTTGTTTGTTTCAGATAACCATTTATTGGCCATCGCTACAATGTGTCTGGAAATGGTCAACAAGTGCACAGTTTTAACGATCGGATCTGGCAGTTCTCTGAAATTGATGTTTTTGAAATCTTTGGAGATTTACAGTTGACTTTCATCATGGTTTAAGGTCTATAATCCAATCTTTATTTCTTTTGGTTGATTAATTAGGCCTAACTAAAGGCAATTCAATAAACTGTTAATTTCTAATCATTATGTGTCCTCCTTTATGATTGACAGAACAATCCGCATGCAAAGAGTGTTGACTTATTAGAAAAAAAAGATTGCTGAATCTCATATGCAAATAATTTGGTGTCAATGGAATCGTGTGTAATCATGATATATTGTGATGTTACAAGCTCTTGAAATTAAAGTAACTAATTAAATGGTCAGTTCCCCAAAAATGAAAAGTCAGTCACCATTTACTCATCCATCTTATCATATTAAAATTACACAAAATAAACAGAAGTCATATAGTTTAGGACAAAACTTTTTATTTCTGTGTGAACTACAGTACATGCATTTAAGAAGCCTTAAGAAACCGCTCTAACTGGTCTGGCCTTCTTTACTATTTGTAAATATCATAAGGGCCTTCTCCTGTTGAAATCTGTATTTGCTATATTATCATACACCCATTAGTACTTATTTGTTTGTAAACTATATATAAGAATATAAGTTCAATGAGATGAAGTTTACATTTACATTTAGAGGACAGACGAGCCATCTCAGGACCCTAAGCTACTGGTGATTCTTCTGGCATCTCTCATCCTTCCCAGCACCACATCCACACTGATTTAACTAATTTTATCAGAGGGACTAACTCAAAGCTTGAGCAGAGTATCAGGACCAAGCTCCTCCTACAATGGCAGCAAGCCAAATTGTTTTACAATTTTATCTGTCCAGACTGAAGAGACAGGTGAACTTGAGGAAGGCTCGTGGAATGGTGGACGCTTTTAACTCTGGTCTTCTGATCTGTTGCTAAACATACAAAAAGATAAGTCTGATTTTTTTCCAGGGTCACAAACGTTTATATACACTGTATTATAATAAAAGACCATAGAATATAAGCACTTTTTATTTTGGTTATTTTTGTTAGTGGTCCCAGTTAGATCAGGGATTCTATTGTATTCAACAATATCCAAAGGCCCCCTCCCACTCACAATCACAAAAACTCAATACAATATTTTCGAGCTTGACATTAACTGGAAAAACATTTATTCATTATAAAAATTGCCAAATAATAAGAAATATCTTGGTTTTTAGTTTTTAAAGTCTAACTTTAAAATGCATGCATTAATGTACTGTATCTTTCTCACATTTGTAATACTTAAGTCAGTTAATAAGAGTACTTTGTGTACTTTTATATGATTTATTTGAATGAATTTAGAGTCATTTGTGCCTATCCTTGAATCACTTAACTAATCAAGGTTGCTATAGGATATAGGAAGTAATTAGTAATAAGTAATTAAATACTTTTTGGAGAGAGTAACTTGTACAGTAATCTAATTGCACTATTGAATATGTAATTAGTAACTATTAATTAATTACTTTTTCAGAGTAACTTACCCAACAATTAATAATAATAAATAAATGCGATGTTCTTTCTTTTTTAAATAAGATATAACTTTGCTTATGACTTTTACATTTCAACAGTAGACAACAGTAATGCATTTGAAAACATTAGAACGTATAATATCTATTAGCAGGGAACTGTACTCATGTAAACGCTTCGGTTCTTTAGTAGGGAACTGTACTCATGTAAACGCTTCGGTTCTTTAGTAGCGCTACTCCGCATGCTCCACAGCCAGACTGGAGCGAGCGAGAGGAGGATTCAAACTTCCGGTGTGTGTGTGTCATGGCGGCTTGGTGGAGTGAGCTTGAAGTGAAAAACTAAACCAGACCCCCCTCCTCCCTCCACCTCCTTCACCTCCTCCGCTGTTCTCCTCCTGCATTTTTTTCGGAGCTGTTTTGGACGTATTCGGTGCGTAGGGGGCGAATCGGGAGCAGATATCGGGATCGCAAAAGTGATTGATAGGAGACATTGCGGCGCGCGCATCCGCCTGAGCATGGCGGCGCACAAGCCCGTGGAGTGGGTCCAGGCCATCATTAACAGATTCGACGAACAGGTAAAGAAAACACCCAGCTCGGGTGGTCGCTGGTGGGCTTTGACGTTTCGAGGCGAAAAAGTGAGCATGCAAATGGCGAAATGGTGGGTGCATGTGCGTGCACGCGCGTTGTTTATGTTGAAAATGGAAGGGTTGGCGGATTTGGGCTTTCGATGGTCAAATGCAATACGAGGATGATCTTGGTTAGGCCTGGCGTGGTACTTTTGGCCAACGGAAGAGTATAATGTTGGTCTGTGGCTTCGCGATTGAATCGATGAACGTTCAGATGAGTCGGTCGCGCGCCGTGGCTAAATATAAACAAAGGGAATCAGACTCCCTCTGTGTTGTTGACATACAGAGAGGGATGAGATCGCATAGCTGAAGCAACCTTACTGGCGTCTACAGTCCGTGCATGCCTGCAAACATGTTTAAATCGAACATAGTTTGCATTGCAAGATTTACATTGGTCAATGAGTTAAAAGTGGTTGGAAACTTGTAAAGCGCTGTTGCTCAAAACGTCTTATCGTATGTGCAGAAACCGCACTGGTTTCTTGATACTGAAATCTAGTTACATGCACAGAATTATGTATTTTGTATAGAAATTAATGGTTTTTATGCATTCTATAGTTTAGAATCGAGTTTAGGCTTATTTTATGTTTTTATAGGAATAGCTTGTTTTCCCCATCAGTTTCTGTCATAGCAGTTGTGTTTGATCCTGTGCTGTCATCCAGTTGAAATCTTTGGTTTTGACGGTGGTTTGTATCTGTGCTGTGGCTAGATTTTCTAACAGTTTGATTCAAGTTTAAAAGGGGTTTAAGCTCCTTTGCTGTTAAGCCGATTTTAAGCTCTTTAAAACAGAGAACTTAAGGCACTTATTTGGCTTAATGCGTCAAGCTTTTGCCACCTTTTTAAAAAAGAAATAGATTTCTGAATGACAGCAGCCAACAGTAACAATGCAGTTTTAAGAATATAATAGAAACTGCGAGATTACAATGAAATTGCTTCTTTAGCCATAATAACGTCAGTGATGTGTCACTTTTGTATTTTCTCAAATTGTAAAAGGCAAACTCTGTGTGCTGGTTATTGCCCTGTCAGCAGCTGTATGAATGCACAGAGTACCTTGCAACAATGACCTCACAGATGCCATTGCATGGTCATGGAAAACGAATCTGTCATCTCTCTGACTCAGGAATGAGAGGTTGATGATGCTTTGTATTCTACATAGATTCCAGCTTGGGACATTTACATACAAATATTTGGCCAAGGCTTAGATACAGGAAAGAAAGAGTATGACATGTACTTAAGATGACAGTTGTTTGTGTAAACCTTTTGTCTGGGAAAAAACGTATTAAAGTATTTGATGTATTTCATAAATGTTGCATTTTATTTGTGCATGGGGCAGTCTGTGTTAGTTGGGAAGTCTGATTTATTTTAGGCAAACCTATTCTTTCGGGCAGTTCGATTCAGTGAACCGAATGATGAATCAGTCCCTTACACAGTGATACAGACTACACATTTTTTGTCATTTTATACTGATATAATGTACAATAAAGTTATTTGTGTGAACAAATTAAAGTTTTGTTTCTAGAATCTATCATCACTAGTTGTGTACAGTAAAATGTTTTTAACAATGCCAGCATCATGTTTGATTCCCAAGAAATGCACAAATGAAACTACGGTAATTTCTTTGGATTAAAATCAGGGCTCTAGACTCATTTTTCCGGTCGCACCAACTTGCAATTTGGTCGCACCCTTTTTTATGGTAATCATAATGACCTTGCATAATGATCTCAGTTGATGAATCGTGCTGTTAATTTGTCACTCTGTCTTTTAAAATAGTTGGATATAGACCGCTTCATATTTGCACTTTTACACTTGCGAGCCCAATAAATGCAAAGAAACTTTGTATTTGTTATTTTATACAGTTATAATTATTTAGTTTTATATTCAAGTGATGTATTTGCTATGAAATGATCTGACACAAATATAACCTGTCACTCTTCACAATCCTCCTTTATTGCCCTCTTTGCAAAAAACTGTATTTTTGCCACTGCAGGGCTCTAGAGTGCGACCGTATTTCTCAACGGTGCGACTAAAAAAAGTGCACCTAACTTAGGCGCACCAGTGCAACTAGTCTAGAGCCCTGCACTGGCCTTCTTTATTTTTACCACATAAAATTAAATTAAATTAGCTAGCTCAAAACTCAAAGTAACTCAGAACTAGACATATGCCCGGTTAACCGAAAATATATATCACGTGATTTATGCACAACTTGTGAGTGAAGTACAGTAAAATGCTGCTGCATCCGAAAGCCAGAGGGCGCTCTCGTGCAGAAACTCCAAATACGCACTGCAGAAGAAGACCATAACACACGTAGTAGTAGGAAATGCCTAAGGACATGTTTTTATCACCGATCCTCAAGCCTCCTCAGGTATTTTTATGATAATAAAGTATATTTATAATGATCATGTTTGACGGGTGTTGCTTTTTCAAATGCACGTTATAAGCGACTCAAACTCGCACTGCTTTTAGATCAAGCAGCATTTCTACTGATCCCAGAGCCGTGCTTCACGGACAAGCTACGCATCAATAAAATAAACGATACCTTGCATTATCGCAGCCAGCTCGGTTTCAGCAGGATTTGGTGGTAACCGCGGTTAAACGGGCACATGTCTACTCAGAACTTAATTATTATATATGTAATTTATTACTACACATTGTCATAAATAAACTTTAAATACTAAATCTTACAAACCACTCTTGTTAAATGGACTAAGCACGATTGTGTTCTGAGGTGTTTTGAGTGACTGACTTAATGGGTTTAGACAGCGAGTCTCGTGAGCTCAGTGTTTGACATATGAGTTGTTTCAACAAAATGAATCGGTTCAAATGAGTCATTACGTCGTGAATCGGACATTAGCGGACATTGACGCGCTGTTTGTTATTTACAGCTGTTAGGACATCGCAAAAGATAGAAGTTAACAAGGAAAACACTTCATTGGATAGGATTTTTCCTTTATGTCGGATGCATGTGCGGAACACTTGTCACGGAAGAAAGCGCGAAATGTTTTAATTTGAGCACATTAACACTCAGCTGTCATTCAGGTAAAAATATTCTCAAAATGCGCCACGTGAAACATTGATTCTGACTTCCGACCTTGCTTTTGATTAACGTGTGAAGGAGAGAGACCGATGTGTTCGACTTAATTAATCGCTGCGGAGAACGATCGGAATATGACATCAATGTTCCATGAGTGCGTTTTAAAAGCATGGAGCAGTCTGTCCCGTAGTGCTTTTATGCCGTTCGGTCTGCGCAACACCAAATGAATTATGAATTATGTCACAATTTTGACACGAACAAATAGAAAACGCATTTGCAAATGCAGTTTGCAATACCTTTTTAAGTTAGTCCGCAAAATCATTCCACATTTCTGGGGCACTTCTGACTACCATTGTAATTTTTCCTGCTATGGTTGTCAGTGAGGTCCAAGAACTGTTTAATTACAAGCGTTCTTCCAAATTTCTTTCTTTGTGTTCAACCAAACAAAAAAATTATACGGGTTTAGAACAACTAGAGAGAGTAAGTGAGTGAGTAATTCCTAAAATAATTTCTATTTTCATTTTTTGGGTGAACAACTATCCCTTTAACCATTAATGGAAGAGGCAGAAACTCATATTTCTCTTGAATGGTTGCCCATAAAAGTTTAATTACACCATAATCCCAAACAATCAAAATGGCTTCATATCATAATATTTGAATTAGATTTGGTTTAGTGTATCAGATATGTCTTTTTGTTATCTCTTATTGTTATGTCCACACTTCATAACACATACGAGTGCACATCAGCGAAGCGATCTGTCCCTGACCTTTCTGGAATTTTAAACTGTTCCTGGGAAACATCGGTATCCAGCATTAAAATGGATGTCAACAAGGCTATACTATGTGAGTGTATGTGGTCTGTGCATGCAGTGATATGTAGTGTTGGGTGTGTTGTTGATGGTCCTGGGATTAACAGACTGACTCCTCTCCGGTTTTAGGACTTTAATTTCCAACCACATGCTTTTCTGTTAGAGTCACACACCGGAAAGAAGGAAAGGACCTCAGGGCTTCCCAGAGTCTCTTTTTGACATGCAGCTGTTAGGTCACTTAAACCTAGCAACCAATAATGACATCTGTAGGGTGAATTATTTTGTAGGCTAGATAATTTGCAGTGACGTGCGCTATAAAGCATCATTGTATTGTCATGCTGTTTTTAATGCTCTTTATTTGATCATTAACCCAAATCAGATCAATTCTTTTCCCGTGGTTTTGTTTTTGGTTCGAACTAAATTTTTTTCCACTGGGCTCGCTTGCCAACTTTGTTTACATTCGTTCACAGACTGTATACACGTTGACAAGCTAATGTAGTAACTGAAACGACGCTCCTTAGATCCTTTGAGAGGAACCGTGGTGTTCTGAAACGGCAAAGAGCAATTTCTCATCAGGGAACGCTTAAAGGGAGAGAGAACTCCACCCACTCATTTTACACATGCTTCATTAAGATGGCCAGACCTTGCGTTCTTTCACCATTCCCATTGCAAAGAATTAACTGCTTGTGTGTGCGTTAAGACAGCGCAAGAGCAGATGTGCTGGGCCGCAGGTGTGCGACAGAGGGCGGATGTCTGGAGAGCTTGGGGCTCATTGTTTTAACACCTAAAGTTGGAGAGTTTAGACCCGGGATGAGTGGGTCGGAGTCTTTAGTGCTTAGATGTTCTCCTGGGGTGGGCGTGTCATATTGAAGACCGTCAGACCTCTGACTTCTCGGTCTGTGCTTTGCACGTGTTGGAAGCTTTTCTCCACCCAAGAGTTAACATAAGCTTTAAAAGCTGAGCCACAGGAATCCAACATTCACACCTGCCAGCCAGATCCATTTGTGGTCTATCTCAAATGTTTAATTCTTTGTGAAAGAACTGTACATTTGGTGCCGCGTTTTTATGTCAAACGTTTTGTTTCTCTCTCTCTCACCCACAGCTACCTACAAAGACAGGACAACAGAGCACCCACAACAAAGTGAGCACCGAGCACAACAAAGAATGTTTGATAAACATCTCCAAGTACAAATTCGCCCTTGTCATCAATGGTCTGACCAACATACTCAAAAATGTGAACAACATGGTAAGTCTACATCTTTGACATTAAATGTGGTGCTTTTAGATCTAAATGCACAATGCAACATTTGTAATTGTGCTTTTCTCATTCGCAGCGTATTTTCGGCGAAGCGGCAGAGAAGAACCTCTACCTCTCCCAGCTGATTATCCTGGACACACTGGAGAAGTGTCTGGCGGGGGTGAGTAGTCATAACCCAAAGTGGACTTTGTCCAACCTATCCCATTTTTCAACTGTACTACGTCCTGTTCCACAGCGAACATTGTTCCAGCTTTATAGCTGATCGCAATTGCTTCATAGTTACAATCATTTGATTATTGCATTTTCCACACCCTGACCGGTCTCACAGCGTTAAAACTGCTTGAATCCTATTTCAAATATTTGCTTAAAGTTTAGATTATCTTGATATATCAGTGGCACAAAACTATCTAGAAATGGTTTGTGTCTTAACTTTAAGTATTAGACACAGAGTCCTGGAAAAACAATTAAATCTTTAGGCAGACATTAGGCGCTGGACTGGTCCTTGCAGCAGTTTATTACATTTGCAGGTGTTTCCTTGTCTTGAGAAATGATCTGGATTTTCCTTTGGATTTTTAAACTTTTTTCTTACTTGCATGGAAGACGTCCCTTTACTGTCTTGTGCAATTACTTCTGTTAATGCAAAATGTACTAACATATATTTCCAGGAGGACAAAAGCAGTAAACATTTACAAAATTATACAAAAATATGTGTTCAATGTGTTTTCAATATACAGGAGTAGGGTTGGCTCATTACCAAGATTTTGGCTTCAGAACGGTACCAGAATCTAATGGTATCGGTACCATAAACGGGAATCCCTGCAGGGGAATAAGTGTTTGTTTATTGGCACATTTTTCCCTTAGCAACCGAAGGATTGCCTGAGGTTGGATGAGGCCATGCTGGTGAAGCAGTTGCTGCCTGAGATCTGTCACTTCCTGCACTCGTACCGTGAGGGCCAGCAGCACGCCGCTCAGCTGCGTAGCTCCGCCTCTGCCGTTCTCTTCTCTCTCAGCTGCAACAACTTCAACGCCGTCTTCAGCCGTATTTCTACAAGGTAACTCTCAGACACCAGGGGTTCCGCAGAGCTCCAATTTAAGGCCTCTTTCAATTTGTGATTCACAGCTCAGACCCCAAAATATTCTTATAATAGCATTAGAATAATAGCAGTCTTTATTGACAGATGTTTTCCAATGTCACAGGTTGCAGGAATTTACAGTATGTACAGAGGACACAGTGGATGTCCACGACATTGAACTCATCCAGTATATCAGTGTAGACTGCTCCAAGTTAAAGAGACTGCTACAAGGTAAAGTACACATTGTTTCATGGATCATTTGATTAAAGGGGTCATATGACACGGCTAAAACGAATATTATGGTTTGTTTTAGATGTAATGCAATGTGTATACATGATTTAAGGTTAAAAAATGCTGTATTTTCCACATAATGTGCATTTTTGGATCTCCTCTTTGCTCCGCCTCTCTGAAACACGCTGATTTTTTACAAAGCTCATCGCTCTGAAAAGCGAGGTGTGCTATGATTGTCCAGTTAACCAGTGCATAGTGATTGGTCGAATACTGCAAGCGTGTGAGGGAAATGTAACGCTTCTTACCATATTTGGAACATCAGTTTTCAAAGCAATTGTACTGACAGGTGTGCCCACCTTACTTGCGTATACATTTGGGCGGTCTTAGTCAAATCATACCACGAACTGACGTCGATTTGTGGGGGTGTGGTTACACGAGGCGTTTCAGGCAGGTCTGGGTGAGCATTCGCTTTTAGATAGAATGCATCATTTGTTCCGACACTTTCATTTTTGCAATTTTACGTGTCTAATACATGCATGGGCAACTAATAAGACACAGAAAAACACGTATTCGCGCCATATGACCCCTTAAAGGATTAAAAACAGTTTCTTGACCACATTATTCTTAAAACCATTTGTTTGAATTGCTGAATTTTTTGTATGTTTTATAAATTTTCTTTAGAAACAGTACTCAAATTCAAAGCTTTGAAAAAACCCGCCCAGCTCGCAGTAATCAGCAGTCTGGAAAAGGTAGGTGCTATGCAAATAATAAAACTTGAAGTATATACTTTTTAAATAATTCTCATTAACAACCAGATAAAAGGCAATAATACTAAATATATGGAATGTATTCGCAGGCTTTCTGGAACTGGGTGGAGCATTACCCCGATGAGTTCACCATGCTCTATCAGAGACCCCAGGCTGACATGGCCGGTAAGCAACACAGTCATCGATATCTGAACACTTGTTCATTACACTATTATGTCACTCGTCTTGCCAGTACCCAGTATGGGAGACGTTAAATCTCTGTATGTTTTTGTCATGTACACAGACTGTGCAGAAAAGCTGTTCGACCTGGTGGACAGTTTTGCGGAGAGCGCCAAGAGGAAGGCGGCAGTGTGGCCGCTGCAGATCATCCTCCTGATTCTGTGTCCCGAGATCACACAGAGCATTACCAAAGAAGTTGGTGGAGAGGAGAAAGCTAACAAGGTCTGAGGTCACAGTGACGACAGTTTTTCAAGTCTTATCTGGAGATGCGCGTGCCACTTCTGTTTGTAGTGGCACACAAAAATGAGTGCTTAAGAAAAAACACCTTATAATCGAAATGAAGCTTTGTGAAAACAGTTTACCAAAGCACTGTTGGCAGTTCTAAAATGAAAACCTAAAAATCTCAGTATACAGCGTACAGATGTGATTTATATAGCAGTTTTGCCAAGAAACAGCAGTGGTCGGAGGTCAGAGATGTACACTGACTTTCTTGGAGCTACAAAGTTTTTTTTAATTTAACAGAAGTCCTTTGTGGAAAGTCTCCGGAAGGCTCTGGGACAGCACAGCGGCAGCAGACAGCTGACAGAGAGCGCAGCCGTCGCCTGCGTCAAGCTCTGCAAAGCATGCACTTACATCAACTGGGAAGATAATTCTGTTATATTTCTCCTAGTTCAGTCTATTGTAATGGACCTTAAGGTACGGGGTTATGTTAACTTTGCCTAGTGGAAATAATGTCTGGTCTGTTTCTTTGTGTATAACCTGGGCATGTCTTCTCTCCTAGGGTCTTCTGTTTAACCCCACAAAGCCGTTCTCGAGGGGGGCGGGCTGCCAGAGCGCTGATGTGGATTTGATGATCGACTGCTTTGTGTCGTGTTATCGCATCAATCCTCGTAACAACCAGCATTTCAAGGTCAGCTTAGTGAATGTCCCATAATATGCATTCTCTCTGTTCTTTAAATAATGTATTTGATTTTAGTTGTTAATTGTTGCTCTGTGTACAAATTTTTGTATTATAATTATCGTTTTGGGTCTAGGTGTGTTTAGCTTCGAGTTCTCCTCCTACCTTTCATTTTGTCCTGGTCAACTCACTACACAAAATCATCACCAATGTAAGTACAAACGCTACGGAGTTAAAAGTGATGATGTCATTTGTTGCTTTTTATTAATGTTCATCATTCATGTTCTTTCTAGTCTCACCTGGACTGGTGGCCAAAGATCGACGCCATCTACTGCTACTCAGGTGAACTGCGTACCATGTTTGCGGACACGCTGGGCCGAGTGATCCAAAGTCTCAGTGCCCATCCACCTCTGAGGATGACATCAGTAAGACACGCACTAATACAATACACTATAAAAACACACATGCTCTCACATCTACCATTCAACCAATTATGCATTTAGCTTGAATTGAAAAGCACTTTTTGCTTTTTCTCTGCAGAGTTTGACTTTTAAAGAAAAAATGACGACCAGTTTAAAGTTTAAGGAGAGGTCCACAGACCTTGACTCACGCTCTCTGCTGCTCGCCCTGGTCAAACTTATCCACGCTGACCCGAAACTAATGCTACACGTGAGTACGGCCCTGTGAAACGGAGGAGTTATCTGTATCTCTTACAATATCAGATTTTTATTACGCGATTAGCGTTCCCAAAATAATTCATGGTATTATCGATAGCGCTATTATCACGATATCTATTGCTTTTTTCCCCCTATAATAAATAATGATATTAGTCAAAAAAATTACGTTTATTTTGTTTCAATTTCTTGGCCAATGAATTACACTGGAAATATGATTGTACTGAGGCGTAGAGAAACTCTTTAAGACCTCAATTACCTCAATTATTTACAATACTGTGTGTAGTATTAACATGATATTGATAATCACTATTATTAATATTGCTGTTATTGTCAATACCGGTATATTGTGATACCCCTATTTCTCTCTTTTTAATATCTTGTCTTTTGTGTTAATATCACTCTGATTATTTAGCAGTTGTATTGAATAAAGCACAAGCTCTAAAGTTAGACAACCCTATATTTGGTCAGCTTTCAAGAATTCAGAAGAAAAGTGGCATTTATGCACCATAAGCATCACCCGACAGAATTGCATAAAAATTGACTGTGTTCAATGCATTTTTATCAGAACCCTGGTAAATCCGGTCAAGAGATCCAGAACAGCACAGCTGAGCTCATCAAAGGTCTGGTGGCGCTGGTTCCTCTCAACCACAGTGTCGAACTCTCACAGGAAGCCATGGAGGTAATCCATCCCATCAAAATGCGCAGTCAGGATGGTTCCTAAGGGGGCGATCACATAGAATGCTCTTTTGGTTGACTTTGAAAAGAGCAGCGTGCAGCGGTTTTTTTATGTTGCTAGGTAACCACCGAAACAGCTGTCCTGTCAGTCAAGGATTATAGCGCGAGCGCTCTAGTCATATTATCAGAAACTTTAAAAAGGTACACGCAGAGGGCGCTTGCTCTGACCTTGCTCGGTCAACCCGCGTCAACCAACAAAAGTTTCTCCTTCATCATTGTAGTCTCCGGACGTTTCAAGCAACTGTAAAGTTCCGTCACCACATCGGAAGACCCGCCTCTCCTTTCATTCGATTGGACAATGGAGAAAAAGCCACATGATGTAAAGCACTTTTCTGCTCATAGTTGAGTTTTTTTCAACTTCGGGCGCTCCGAGATCTCTGCGCAAAACACTCCCTGCCAACTGAAAGCAATTCAAAAAGGCGTGTCTAACAGCAATAAACGCTTTCTATGTGATCGGCCCCTTTCCCGTCAACCCAAAAAACTAAATTTTGCTTGTATCCGTACCTAGGCGCTGTTGGTGTTACATCAGCCAGAAACCATCGAACAGTGGAACCCCGATGCAACCATTGAGACCTTCTGGGACATCAGGTGGGTGACATCATAAAAGATCTCTCAGATGATCGGAGGAAGTATTTCAGCCGGCCAATAAGATGTGACTTATAGCGATAGTTTGCCCCCCCAAATTATTTTCTTCTCTTCGCTCAGCTCTCAGGTGTTATTCCTGATATGTAAGAAGCTGATCGGTCACCAGATGATCAACAGTACAGAGATACTGAAGTGGCTCAGGGAGATTCTTATATGCAGGAACAAGTTCCTACTAAAAAACAAGGTACACATGTATTTTGCGTTTTTGTGGAACCAATATACAGCCATAAAACATAAAACTGATGTAGTTGAAATAAACCTGCGCTGTGTTTTTCCCTGCAGGAGTGTGCTACACAAGGCAGTCTCATTCCCATCAGCAGACAGGCTCAGACCAAGCTTGAGGTGTGTCTGTACACCTTCCTGTGGAGTCCTGATGCTGAGGCCGTGCTTGTGGCCATGTCCTGTTTTCGCCATCTCTCTGAGGAGGCGGACATCCGCTGCAGCGTGGACGAGCTGCCCATGCACACCGTCCTGCCCAACTACAACACCTTCATGGAGCTCGCATCTGTCAGCAATATGATGGCCACAGGTTGGAGCTTGAATGAAATCGAATGAAATCTAGCACAGCACATACATGGATCATTTGACTATTCGCTCTTGTGCTTGTCCTATAAACTTTTTGTGTGCTTAGGTCGAAACACGCTTCAGAAGAGAGTGATGGCCCTGTTGAGGAGGATAAAGCACCCTACAGCTGGAAACATAGAGGTGATTTATATTATACCTTTATCTGAATGTTTCATGTGTATACATTTGAGTTTAAAAAGGAATAAATAAGCTGACGTTTAAGTCATATTTGTCTTTTGCAGGCATGGGAAGACACGCATGCAACATGGGAGCAAGCAACGAAACAAATACTCAATCACTCAAAAAGCAGAGTGGAAGATGGGCAGGTAACTGAAACGATACAAAATCTTTTTCTTTCTCCTTGCATCTGGTTCCCCCTTCTGCAGTTCTCTCTGTCTCTAGGAATGGATCAACATGACTGGTTTCCTGTGCGCCCTGGGTGGGGTGTGTCTCCAACAGCGCAGTACACCCAGTCTGGGCACCTACAGTCCTCCCATGGGCCCTCTGACCGAGCGCAAGAGCTCTATGATATCCATGGGCTCCTGTGAGGTGAACAGCGAAACGTCTCTCAACAGGTTTTTGGAGCGTCTGCTGTCTCTAATGGTCTGTACCCACGAAAAGGTGGGTGTGCAGATTCGCACCAACGTCAAGGACCTGGTGGGACTGGAGCTCAGTCCAGCTCTCTACCCCATGCTCTTCACCAAGCTACGCAACAGCATCGGACGCTTCTTTGACACGCAGGGTCCGGTGAGTTGTGCAATCTGAAGAATTAGGTTTTGTGTTAGAAGTAGTGAGTTATGTGATTTAATATGTGGGGATGTAATTGAATATATTTTAGCACATTAAAGAAATAAATCTTGTCTTCATTGATCCGAATCTGTATAAAGTTTTTTGTTCTTAGGAACACAGAGAAAGATATTTAGAAGAATGCTTGTAACCAAACAGTTCTTGGCGACCATTGACTACCATAGTAGGAAAAATTGCTTTATACATTTATTTGTTCTGTTGAACACAGCAGAAGATGTAGGAAAGCAAACAGTTCTGGGGCACTTTTGACTAGTATTGTAATTTTTCTTAATATGGTAGTCAATGGTGGCGATGGTAGTAGTCAGTGGTGGTGAAATTTATACAGATTTTGAACAACTTGAGGGAAATGATGCCAGAATTTTTTTTTGGTGGGTGAACTGTCCCTTAAATGGGAAGACCTCTTCCAAAATGTTCAGTCTCTACACAAATGAATTGCATTTTGGCGTTTTCGTGGTGAAGCACATTTTCCTCTAAATTCTCAATGCTGTAATGCAAAAACAACGAATAATTCATTACTGTAATATATTCTGTATAAAATCTATCTATAATCAATCAGCATAGATTGAACTCAATACAACCAATACTATGCTAATGTCAACATACTGTACATTTTAATTTTACAATTTTTTACAACCATTTAAATGTTATATTGTTTGTTTAACTTTTTTATGTTGTCCATTTAAAGTTTTGCGTCATTTATGGTTTTGGGCACAAGGTGGCAGGAGACAAACATTATTGGTTCAGCCAGTACTAGTCATACCAGATGATAGGCCCTACACTGCTTCTCTCCTCAAAGATTCTTTAAATCGTCTGAATCTTACATGAACTAGTCATTGCATGAATTATTTCTATTATTTATATGATCAGCTTCTTAGTTTTTTAAGATGGAGTTCATGCCAACAAATGATTATTTCTCCTGTAGAACACAAAAGATAATGTTTTGAGAAATGAGAGGTGTTTTTTGTCTGTACAATGGAAGTCAACGGGCCCACTGTTGTTTGGTTACAAGCATTGTTATAAATATATCTAGTGAACGTAAGTCATACAGGTTTGGAATGACGTGAGGGTTAGAAAATAATGAAAGAATTTTTGTATGGACATTTTTTCCCCTCACTTCCCCAGGTCCCCTTTACAGACACCAACACACTGTTTGTAGAGCAGACCATCGCCATTATGAAGAATCTGCTGGACAGCCATACTGAGGGAAGTTCTGAGCATCTGGGACCGGCCAGCATTGAGACCATGATGCTCAACCTGGTCAGGTAAGACCTCCACTCTTTTTGTTCGGACTGACTTTTGTTTCCTCCTCGCACAGATGACGATGTTATATTTTCTGGCTTCCCTTTTTCTGTAGATATGTGCGTATTTTAGGAAACGGGGTGCATGCCATTCAGATCAAAACCAAGCTGTGTCAGTTGGTGGAGGTGATGATGCAGCGCAGAGATGATCTCTCCTTCTGCCAGGAGATGAAATTCAGGTAATCTGAATATGAAATCTCCTTTATTGATTCCTTTGATCATCAACTTCGTTCTCTCTGTACATAGCACAACAGTATTTAATATGTTGGCATCATTAAATGTACAGTATATGGATTGAAACGTTACGGGATGCCTAATGTCACTGCTGTTTCCAGAAATAAAATGGTGGAGTATCTCACAGACTGGGTGATGGGAACCTCCAATCAGGCAGCAGATGATGACATCAAATGTCTGACACGGTATAGTGTTTGAAATTCCATAGATTTTACCACCAATATAAAAGCTGTTGAGCCTTGAAACCAGAGACTTTTCTGCCGTCTCAAGTCATGTATTTTAATGTCGTGTAGGGATCTGGACCAGGCCAGTATGGAGGCGGTTGTTTCTCTTTTGGCTGGTCTTCCCCTGCAGCCTGAAGAGGGTGATGGTGTGGAGCTCATGGAGGCCAAGTCACAGCTGTTTCTAAAGTGAGATTAATTATCTGCCACTGGATTTCCAAACAAATCTTTTTCTTATGCTATTTGAAATGAACCCAAAATTAAAAATAGTGTTAAAGTCTCTTTATTTCTCTTTTGCTCCTCACTCTTTTCCAGGTACTTCACGCTCTTCATGAACCTGTTGAATGACTGCAGTGAGGTCGAGGAAGATGGACAGCAGGTGGCTGGGAGGAAACGTGGCATGTCTAGACGGCTTGCGTCTCTGCGTCACTGCACAGTTCTGGCCATGTCCAACTTACTTAATGCCAATGTGGATAGTGGCCTCATGCACTCCATCGGTGAGAGACAGTAAAATTGTCAGCGTTGCTATTGATGCAGTTATGAAGTGTGACCAATAGTGTCTCCGTAAATGAATTTATAGATTTGACTGATTCTTATTTTTTATTTCTGAACAGGGCTGGGGTACCATAAGGACTTACAGACACGTGCTACATTCCTGGAGGTCCTCACAAAGATTCTTCAGCAAGGGACTGAATTCGACACGCTGGCAGAGACCGTGCTGGCTGATCGCTTTGAGAGACTCGTCGAGCTGGTCACCATGATGGGTGACCAGGGCGAGCTGCCCATTGCCATGGCGTTGGCCAATGTGGTCCCCTGTTCCCAATGGGTGAGTAACTGTTAAATAGTTGTTGTAAGGCCCCCTTTGTGTAGAGTGCATTGCTTTGCGGCCCCCCAAATAAAGACTTATAATCTTAAACTTAAAATTTTAATTAAACCAAGAAAATATTCAGTTAAACAATGCTAAAACATCAATTATTTTGGTTGGTGGCGTTGTTTTTCTGATGTTTGATTGCACAAAATTTATAAAAAAATCTATATTTCTAAAATGACACAAAATCTGTGGTCCCCCTGGAACCATCTTGGGGGCCCCCAGTTTGAGAACCACTGAAATAGAAGTCGGAAAGTTTTGCAACGTATTCTTTTGTTGAAACAACTTTTTGTTGAAGTATGCAGAAACATTAGTTATGCTAGCTCACCAGCAGTAATATGTTGGGTCTGTTGTTGGCCATTGGTAAGAAGATGTGGTTAACGTGTTGTGGTGATTTTTAGGATGAGCTGGCCAGGGTGTTGGTGACACTGTTCGACTCGCGACATCTGCTTTATCAGCTGCTATGGAACATGTTCTCAAAAGAAGTAGAACTGGCCGACTCTATGCAGACGCTTTTCAGAGGCAACAGCCTAGCCAGCAAGATTATGACATTTTGCTTCAAGGTAATGTTAAACTGCCTTCTATATAGCATATACGTTCTTTTACCCTTTAAAGTGTTTGTTCACCCAAAAATGAAAATTCTGTCATCATTTACTCTCCCCTCTTGTCAGTTCAAACATGTATGACTTTCTTTCTTCCGCAGAACACAAAAGAAGATATTTTGAAGAAAGTTGGTAACCGAATGGCACCCATTCCCTTTTGTTGGATGGACCATACAAGTAAAAGGGTGCCGGTTAACAACATTCTTCAAAACATCTTATTTTGTGTTCTGCGGGAGAAAGTCATACAGGTGTGAACTGACAAGAGGGCGAGTAAATGATGACAGAATTTTCATTTTTGGGTGAACTATCACTTTAGCATATATAAGATACATGTGAACCACTTCACATTAAAATTGTGGCTTTGAAACCATCAATATGTAATGTGTCCTAAAGGTCAACCGAATAGATTTTTATCTAAAAGATATATTTAATGTACAGTTTATGTATATATAAAAATGAAAATATTGATGAACTGTAAAAAGGAAAGTCTTCCCTTTAAACGTCCTGTTTCAATAAGAAATGTAATCAAAGGAAAGATCATTTTCAAGTGATTTAATGGGCGATTTAAGTGGTATAATCACTAATATGATGGTATTAGTGACGTGATGATCTCCTGTCCTGTTCCTGTGCATGTGCTGTTGTTCGCAGGTGTATGGTGCTACATATCTGCAGAAGCTTCTGGAGCCGCTTTTAAGAGGAATCATCACCACACCAGAATGGCAGCAGATCAGTTTTGAAGTCGACCCCACCAGGTACGTGTTTCTAGTTAAACCACTGATGACGATGCTGTTAAATCGTGACGTTTTGACATTTTATGTAATGTGGTTATTTGCGTATTTTTAATGGAGGTAAGTTGTTGCTGGTAGTTTTGATAGTCATCCCTATGTAATATAGAAATGACTAGAAGTAAACCATTCGTGGGATGATTTCTTCCAGAAAATTGTGAAAACATTGTTCATTTTAACATTGCGACGTTGCTTTAACTAATAGGGTAAGTTCAGATGGGACTGTCTGTTTGTCTTACCAATGGAAAATCCGTTTTAATTTATTTTATGCCCTTCGTCTTTAAACAAAGTGGAAATGGGATTTTTATTTGTGCTGCTGTATTACGGAATACTGTCATCTATCCCCCAATGCATCCCTCTCGTCCTTGTGAATTCGAGCTCTCCCAACATTTATGGCTTGCCCATTTTCCATTTCAGGTTAGAACAAACGGAGAACCTGGATGAGAACCAGAAGAACCTGCTGCAGATCACAGACCGCTTCTTTCTGGCTATCATCAACTCCTCCACAGAGTTTCCTCCTCAGCTGCGCAGTGTTTGCCACTGCCTTTATCAGGTACGCTCACAACGCCAACCTGCTTCTTCACTGTTACTGCATTCTCTGAATGATGGCACTAAAGCTGGCTTTAATGCTTGGGCATCCACTGATCAATCTTGCGTCACTTCTAACAAGGGAACATGCTTTTATCCTCTCGCATCCTCCTCACCTCTGTCTGTCTGTGTTTGAAAATATAAGGCAGCTTAAAAGTCCCCCTGTTCCCTCAAATACATCCCACATTTTTTTTATAGGGCGGTCATGATTATTTTAGAGTGAGTGTTTTGAGAACTTTTTTAATGCATTTTTTTACTCATGGCAGAGTCTTTGAAAAGTATTCCAGAAACAAATGGCCCTGGAACATGTCGTAGTGTAGCATTGAAATACTGTTGTTACGGGCATGTTGCCAATTTTCGTAAATTGTGGGAAATGGAGGTCTGTTCAGATATATCTAGTCGTAAGAACTATTTTTATAACTGTTGGTGGCTGTAGGTTTTGAAATGGTTTACTTTACTGGTTATTACCATAGTTATACTGTACCAAAAGTCAACTGCAGCCAAATAAATGTTTATAATTTTAGCTCTTGTTGAGAGGACAGTCCACACTTGTTGAGAGGATGATCACCGGCTCTTTTGTTGATGTATTAGAATTGGTTTGTTCTATAACGTGAAGCAAATTTGCATTTATATGTATTTTCTTTTTCTGTAGTTGATAGCATATTTTAACTTTTCCCGAGACAATACTGTATCTCGTATGTACAATAACATAAACTTGTGTTTAGGGTTTAACGATAAATTAAAAATAAACCGATTTGGCAGTTGTCTGCGTTTTTGTTTTTGCGCAGTTTTTCAGTGAAGTACGTTTAAATGCTGCTGCATCTGAAAGCCAGAGGGCGCTCTCGTGCAGAAACCATAACTCGTAGTTCCAGGAAATGTCTATATGGAGCAGCATTTCATACCGATCACAGAGCCGTGCTTTACGGACAAACACAGACTTTCCGATATCATAATTGCTCTAGACAGGTCGATTTACGTGATATTTAGGGTTATTTGTGATTTATCGTGCAGCCCTACTTGTGTTTTAAATCATAGAAATTAACCATGTTTCCTTCTTCCTAATTTCATTTATTTTCAGCTTTTCTTGGCTTTATCTTGTATGTTCTATGGGACTTGATATCAAACAACATGTTTCTCTCATTCTCTGTTTATTCATCTCATTTTTTTTCTTTTTCCAAATCCAATGTTTTCTTTGTCAATCTAAGCTTATACAAACAGTTACAGTCAGAAGCATCAAGAACTACACACACTACGGATGAGTGAAGCCACGGCAATATATGTCACATTATTTATACTGTATCTAGACTTCCTCTTCTTGTCGTTCAGCTAGGGTTGACTTATCTCTAATCTTCACATTCTTAACATATTCACACTTTTTGCTTGAGCTTAGAGCTCTCTTCTGTGTTTCACGGCAGCAGCTTTCGCTTCACGTTCTGCTCAGGGAGCATTGGTGGGGGGTTTATCGGACTGTTCCTAGATCAGCTGTCCGGAAGGTTGTGTTGCTCCTTCATTGTGTTTGTATGCACTGTGGCTGTGCCGAGTACAGTTGTGTAGCTGCTGTGATCTTTCTGTGCTCATCTCTGCCCTGTAGGCTACTTGCCACTCCCTTCTGAATAAAGCCACTGTTAAAGAAAAAAAGGAAAACAAAAAATCCGTAAGTGTTTTAGCAGTTTATTTTTCCTTGGCTCTCATTTTATTGGTTTGGTTTTATTCATAAAACATTTTTTAGTTCCTGCTTTATTTTGTTGAATTTCATTTTCTGAGTTCGTTCATTTTTATCTTCATGATTTGAGGCTTTTTTCTTTGCCTAAACATGTTCAGAAACATCTAAAGTTTGAGCTCTAAAGCCTTCATTTTTGTTTGTCTTTTGGGTAAACAATTAGATAAATGAAAAAACTGGTGTGGACTGGGCTGCTGGTGGTGGGCAGTTGGGATAAGCTTTTTGTACCAGGACAATCTCTAGTAGTAAGAGGTTTTGTTTGGGTTTATGGTCTGTTCAGCTGTCCGAAAAATACCCGAGCTCATCAGGAGCCTGATCTGACTTGGTTTTACCTTCCGCAAGCATTTGTCACATCACACACACGTCTAGGTTTAGATTACAATAAAAACCTTTTGGAGTCCAAGGCTTGTGTGACTTGGGGAAACTAGATTTTTAAGTGATCTGCATGAATTAGATCGGCTCTAATGAATAGGGGTGTAACGCTACGTGTATTCGTACCGAACCGTCACGAGCTGTCGAGGGGAAAATTCCAAAATGAAGTTATAATTCCTATGCCCTACTCCCTTCGAAGGGCAGAACCCTAGTAGATTAGACTTTGGAGTGAGCAGGGCATTTGCGTGCAGCTTTTTAAAATATAAAATGTGTGTTTATTTGCAAACATGTTTTATGCTTAAGTTATGCCATTAAAACAACGACATCTGCTGACGGACACAATGCTGCATTGTTACAGGAACATGCCAGCTGAAGATAATGAGGAAATTACGTTGCTTACTTTGCAAAGTGCATTCCAAACGTCTACATAATGCACGCAAATGCCTTGTTCAATCCAAAGTCTAAACTCCGAGGGCATAGGAATGATGACTATATTTGGAATGTTGCCTGTGACGGTTCGGTACGAATACACGTACCGTTACACCCCTACTAATGAACATGTTGGTGCTTCTATGGGTTCTGTCATGTTATCTATGAGCTGTCGTCAAAACAATGGTTGTGCATGTTTACACATTGTGAGAAACCATCGGTGCGTTTGCATGCATGAAAACACCTACTGTATTACTGACAATGTTTTGTTTTCAGTTTGTTTGTGTTTTCTTCACCTTCCTCTGGCTAACACCATCATCACGTTTCCGGTTGTGTGTCAGACTTCATCATGAAGTAGAATTGAAGGGATGGGTTATATGTAAATTAGAGTAAGCTAGGCCTATTTTTAAGTCCTAGACACATTTTTAATCCCTAGTTTCTTGGAAATGAAGTATTTCAGTCTTCTACAAAAAAATATAGGACATCAATTATTATTTTAGGTGTTGTGGAATGGATGCCATGGTTATTTATAATGTGTTTTAAATCAATAAGCGTTACCTGTGGTCACTGTAACACAGCCTCTTGTCATTTCACCTAAATATACATTGGCCTCAAAGGAACAGTTCACCCCCCAAAAAAATTCTGTCAGCATTCACTCACAGTTGTTCCAAACCTGTATCATTTTTTAGAGAAAGATAATTTGGAAGAATGCTTGTAACCAAACAGTTCTTGGCCATCATTGACTGCCATAGTAGGAATTTTTAATGTAATTTTTTTTTTCTTTGTTCTGTTGAACACAAAAGGAGATATTTTAAAGATGTATGAAAGCAAACTGTTCTGGTTCACTTTTTTCCTACTGTGGTAGTCAATGGGTCCGAACTTTTATTTGTGAGTGAACTGCCCCTTTAATTCCACAACTTAACTATGGAACTAACCATTTTAAACATCTCTTATATAAGGTAAATTATAGGTTTGTGTGCAGTTACTTCTCGTTATCTGTTTGATAAAGGTGTGTTTTTGTATGTGGACAAGTACAGGTTTGTCATGTGTTTGTGTGGTGTGCGTGTGTGCACGTGTTTAATCGTTCTGTACTGGCAAATGAGAAACTAACAAAATTGCTTTTCGTGTCATGATGTTGATTTGATGTCGTCTCATTATTGATCTTTTAATGTAAATACTCATTTTTCTTGTAAGTCACGTGACCCATGTTTTCTTTTCAGCGCAAAGCCTGCAATCCCATAATACATGCCACCAAAACATCAATCAGTTTATTTTTTGTTTCCTTTTTTGTCATTCGTTAGATCAATTTAGGAATGATATAATGGGACAAATTTAACGTCTTTGTGTGTCAATTACCTTTTGTGTCAAGTCCTTCCTTATCTCACCGCTCTGTCCATTTTCATTTGTGCAGGTGGTCAGTCAGCGGTTTCCTCAGAACAGTATTGGTGCTGTGGGAAGCGCCATGTTTTTGCGGTTTATTAACCCAGCTATCGTCTCGCCGTACGAGGCAGGAATCCTGGAAAAGAAACCGCCTCCGAGGATTGAGCGCGGTCTCAAACTTATGTCAAAGGTAAGTGTGCACTTGAAAAGCATGCATGCAGCATGTCGGCACTCTTTAGTGTGGTTTGCTAAGAAATGGCATCTTTCACCATCTGTTTCGTCATCTGTGGACGAGTGTACTGACTAGATGCATTGTTGTTAACTCTGCGTTCATGGTTTGACATTCTAAATTGTGGTAAAGTGCAACAGGTTTTGAAATTCAACAAGTTTACTTTTTCTCCCTCTCTTTTAGATTCTCCAGAGCATTGCTAATCATGTTCTCTTTACTAAAGAGGAACACATGCGGCCCTTTAATGATTTTGTAAAAAGCAACTTTGATGCTGCCAGAAGGTATGTGACAGTTGTTTCATTCTGTATTGTACATATAATAGGTTATGCATAACTAGCTGTAGTCTTTCACGGACACCAAAACAAGAACAACATTGGGCTTTTAATAATGATGCACCGAAATGAAAATTCTGGTCCGAAACAGATACCGAAAAATTAAGGATGCACTTGGCCATAAACCGAAAATGACTTCACTTTTTGATATAATTGTATTAATTACACACACTAAAAGCCAGATATTTCGGCTTTTATTTTGGCCTATTTTTTCCTTTCAGCCGATAATACCATTTTGAGCCGAAATTTTTCAGCAGCCGAAATTTCGGTGCATCACTAGCTTTTAACTTTAAAGTCTTCATGAAATCCAAATAGAAGTTTTTTGGGGTTTAGTATGAATACTTTAAACCTTAAGAATGTTTTTAAACTAATATGCTTCAAAACGTTGACAAAGTGCATTAAGACGATAAACATTCAAAACTCAACATTCTGCACTTCAGCTTCCCATCAAATTCCAGGCTGTGAGGTAAACTACATGCTATTGGCTAATTAAAAATGGGAGATGCCACTTGGGCATCAAATAAAGCTGTGCATTTCAAGGCAGTTTTACACAAAATGGCATATTTTTGTATGCCTTGAATGTTAAGTCAATTTAAGGGAGTGTCGGTCAAATTCATCAGCTCTTCAGAACCCGTATGAGTCCCAACTTTAGAATTCAAAATGTTGTGTTTTTTGCATTTGTGCAGGTTCTTCTTGGATATTGCATCCGACTCTCCTCCGAGCGATTCGGTGAATCACAGTCTGTCGTTCATCAGTGATGGGAATGTGCTCGCACTGCATCGTCTTTTGTGGAACAATCAGGAGAGAATTGGCCAGTACCTGTCCAGCAACAGGTAACACAGCTTTAGGCACACAGTGCAATGGGTTGGTACTGCAGATATGAATTGCACAAATACTCAAATAAAGCTTGAACCGTAGGGATCATAAGGCAGTGGGTCGCAGACCGTTTGATAAGATGGCTACCCTTCTGGCGTACCTGGGTCCTCCCGAACATAAACCTTTGGCTGATACACACTGGTCCAGTCTCAACCTTACCAGCTCAAAGTTTGAGGAGTTTATGACAAGGTGACTCCTCTTTTACCAACGGCTTAAATCTCTTTTCCAAACAGAACTTAGAGATGAGCCATTTAGATAGTTAATAACAATAGAATACCATATATTTCCTGCTTCATCATTTTTAAATCCTGATTGTTTTATTTTTTTAAGAAAATAACAGCTGAATCTTTTGATCTGCTTTAAGGCATCAAGTCCATGAAAAAGAAGAATTCAAAGCTTTAAAGACCCTCAACATTTTTTACCAAGCTGGCACATCTAAGAACGGCAATCCTGTCTTTTATTACATTGCTCGCAGGTAAGAGCTTGTGTTTTGAGATGTTTTTCTGTGGTAACTCTGCTTACTCAGTTGGGTGTATGGTTTTATCTCTTTTGGATCCTGTTTGTCATAAGTCATGTTTGCATATCTATGTGATCAAATGGCTTTCTTAAAGAACAGTTTTGCATAAATCCACAAGTAGTTTCTTAACGTTTTTAGCAGTTCCCATAATAGAGATTCACTTCTTATGACATCAGTTTTATAGTAGTGAAGTAAAAAATATGACAATGCATGTAACATTTAAAATAGATTTATTGCATTTTCTGTGAAACACTCTATAGAAGAGTCTTATTTCATTTGAAATTTTAGATAAAAGTAATGACAGTAAATCACTAATGTTTAAAAAATGTAGGAACAGTATTAAAACTACTGAAAGTGTTAACAAATAGTGTAAAAGGTTGTTGGGGGGTTTAAAGATGAGTTTAAGATCCTGAGTTTATTGTTAAAAGGACCACAATAGAGGCCATGATGTAGATCAGAATCGAGTTTGCGGATGAATTCAACTGGTTTGAGCTTGATGTCCCATTCGAGTTGGATGTCGCAGACGTGTTGGATGTCGCAGACGTGTTGGATGCCGCATTCGAGTTGGATGCCGCATTCGAGTTGGATGTCCCATTCGAGTTGGATGCCGCATTCGAGTTGGATGCCGCATTCGAGTTGGATGCCGCATTCGAGTTGGATGTCCCATTCGAGTTGGATGCCGCATTCGAGTTGGATGCCGCATTCGAGTTGGATGCCGCATTCGAGTTGGATGTCCCATTCGAGTTGGATGCCGCATTCGAGTTGGATGCCGCATTCGAGTTGGATGTCGCTGTCGAGTTGAATGTCGCTGTCGAGTTGAATGTCGCTGTCGAGTTGAATGTCGCTGTCGAGTTGAATGTCGCTGTCGAGTTGAATGTCGCTGTCGAGTTGGATGTCGCTGTCGAGTTGGATGTCACATTGGTGCTTGCGTTGAATGTTGAATTTGCGTTGGCTGTTGCATTGAATGAGTTGATGACAGTGATAAGGTCAATACCTGTAATCATTACAACTACCATGAGAAGTAGCTTCTGTTTGGAAAACATGTTTAGGTTTTCCTTTTTAATCTGTAGAGAGAAACAATATACATTGTTAAATTATGATACGTTCTTAAGTTGTTTCACCAGTCGGGGAAATATTGTAATTTTCTTGTTTTTTTTGTAACACATGTTAAAATTTACACTCAGATTCCATATGCAAATATTTCTTAAATGTAACTCATCATACTGTATACCGTGTGTTCACTAAAATGTATTTGGAAGCTTAAGCTACGCATAAGTGTAGGATATAATATTTTAAAGAAATCATACTTCTCAAGAAATAAATGTTCACTAGAAATATTCAAGTATTAAATGCTAGATTATATATTGGTCAAAAACAAGAAAAAGTATTGAAGAACATGTCCATAGTTAATATGATTAATTAAAAGTAATTTGAAGTCAATGGTTTAATTTAATGTAAAAATCTCATAAAATTGAAAAAAGTTAATTTAAAAGTTAAAGTCATATTTACCGTGATTCTTACGGTGAATGATCCGTTTATGTCGGTTCTCTTGAAAGAGTTTGACTGTCAGAGTTGAGCCTTGCCTTATATTTTAAATTAAACCAACACCCTCACAAGGTGGAGGTGTGTTAACATGGAAGATGTATAAACATATCCGCTTCCACCCCTCAGTTTTTTCCCCTCCGGCATGCTAAATGTAGAAAGTGTTGTCACACTGACGTTCATACTGAACTTTTTATGCAAAGGTAAGGGATGAGTGAAACTGGTTAGTTAGCAGTACTGATTTCTGATACTGAAGTTTAAGCCATGATGTCACAGGTGTATAGTTTGTCTATGTCACATCCAAGTTTTTTATTTTCAAACAGCCATGCAAATTTTGCAGGTGAATTTTAAATGGTCACGTTTTAAAATTTAACTTCGGAAAAATAGTTTTTCATGTTAATGAATACGCTTTCGTCATGATGATCTCATTTTAGGATTTGTTTTTTTTAACTCTAAACAATCTTCTTAAAAGGTCATATGACACGGCTAAAATGAATATTATTGTTTGTTTTAGATGTAATGCGATGTGTATACACAATTTAAGGTTCAAAAACGCTGTATTTTCCACATACCGTGCATGTTTGTGTCTCCTCTTTGCTCCGCCTCTCTGAAACGTGCAGATTTTTTACAAAGCTCATCACTCTGAAAAGCGAGGTGTGCTATGATTGGCCTGTTAACCAGTGTGCAGTGATTGGTCGAATACTGCAAGCGTGTGACAGAAATGTAACGCCTCTTACCATATTTGGAACATCAGGTTCCAAAGCAATTGTACGGACAGGTACGCCCACCTAACTTGCGTATACATTTGGGCGGTATTAGTCAAATCATACCACGAACTGACGTAGATTTGTGGGGGTGTGGTTACACGAGGCGTTTCAGGCAGGTCTGGGTGAGCATTCGCTTTTAGATAGAATGCATCATTTGTTCCCACACTTTAATCTTTGCAATTTTATGTGTCTAATACATGCATGGGCAACTTATAACACACCAAAGACACAGAAAAACACGTATTCACGCCATATGACCCCTTTAAACACTTTCATTTTTTTGTTGGATTTAACATCATTTAATTCAGTCTTTAATATGACACACAAGTTGCATTCTGTAGCCTTTCTGGTGTATTCCCAGAAAGTGCTTTGTGCATGTGTTTGTCTTATTTGTATTACAGACCTCAGAGAAAACAAAGTGTTTAAAATGGCAACGTTCATTTTGTCTGTGTACCATTTAATGGAGGGTTGTGAAATGGTCGGCCAAGCTTGATGTTACCCGTACTGTAGAGAGGCATCATGGGATTGCCCTTTTAACTGCAGGAAGCCCCTGGGCATATAACGGCCATTTACTTTAAGATTGTCTTGCTGCAGGTTATCAACCCAGCCTAACCTATCGGCTAGTTGACGTTATTTTATAAAATGGTAGTAAATCCCATGTTACCACATAGCTGAAATATAGCAAAAATAGTTTTAAACACCATTTCACTTTATTCTTGCTGTAATGATAGAAAGCAGTGTATACTAGATACAGCAGAAGCGGTTTCTCTTTAGCCTAATAGACCTCATGTTAACTCTTAGAGTGTCGTTGTAGTGTTTTACTTCAATATGTGGTATAAACAAAGAAAAATCTTCAATGATCAAGCATAATATTGTAAAATGTATTCTTTTTTCAATGAAAAGTGCATTCTTTTTTCCAACATCAAGAAACTGATAGTTGTGTTGTAGTTGTATACATTCAAGAAGATGTGAGTATACACGGTAGCCATAAGGTACTTTGTCACATCTGTCGAAAGCGGTAAGTTTGTTTTAAGCAGCCCGAGATTGTATGCATTGAAGAATGCTCAGGAAGGTAGCAATAGTCAGATCAATGCGAAAACCAAACAGGTGAGTATCTTTTTTGCATTCTTTCAGTTTTTTAAGTCTAGTTCTAGATTTACAGACTCAAAGCATTGAGAATTACTGCAGTACTTAAAAGATTCAAAACAGGGTTACATCTGTGGATTCGGTGACTTGTGCTACGCGCTGGAAGGACCTTCTTGGCACTACGCGTTCGAATCGTTGTGCTTGTCTTGGTGGTGAAGCTGTGCGGGGTCGAAGTGAGAAACCCCCTGCCCATGGTCAAAGCTTGCTCTCCTGCCTCAGAACCATTAACAGCGTTCGGGTTATGAGGGTGGTTCAGCAGAGATGATTTGGACAGATATCCAGAAGTAACCTGGTGGTCGGGGTAACGGGCATCGGCACCCAGTGGTGGCTCTGTGAAGGCAGCCGAAAGCCATGTTCTCCTGGTGGCCAAGTGGACCTGCCCACACGTGGGTCTGGTGTAGCAGGGGCATCCCAAGATTTTTGCTTGGGTCTGTTGCATCCATGTCAGTAGGTGGTTAATGTTCGCCTCATCCTCGCAAGCCCAAGGGTTATCCCCAAGTGTTAGGAGCTGTAGTCCTTCTAGCCGACTGAAGGCGCCTTCATCCAATGAGGTGAAACGATTAGCATGCAGGTAGAATCTAGAGAGTCTCTGCAGGCGGTCCAGCGAGCCGGCTAAGATCTGCAGCAAGTAGTTATGAGATAAGTCCACCGTCTCCAAATTGTGAGGCAGGTTCGTTGGGACGGTCCAGAATTTGTTATGACTGAGATTGAGAGCTCGCAAACTAGATAGCGTGTTGTTAATCAAGACCACCCGCTCCAGCTGATTATTTGACAAGTCCAGTGACTTAAGGTTCCAATGGTAAGCAGTGTCGTTCTTTTCCAGCTGACGGATGTAGTTTCCCGAAGCATGCATGTCCCAGAGAGCTCGCGGCAGGCCAGCTGGAAGGTGCTGGAGGTGGTTATAAGAGATGTCCAGAGTTCTTAAGTGGTCAAAATGGCTGAGGAGGCCATCGAGATTTTGGAGCCTGTTATCGGACAGGTTGAGGAAATGGATGTTGTGCTGCAGGCTGTCAGGAAATAGACTTAAGCCACGAGCAGAGCAGTCCACTACTCTGTGACCCCCGCTACAGGTGCACATGGGTGGGCAAATGGCCAGCACGCGCATCCCGAGCAGCAGAAGCAGGAGGAGGTTAGTCGGCATGGAGGCAGGTATGATGTTGGCTGTTCTGAAAATAACAAACAAAGGTGAAGTTGTTATTAACCTTGTTGTTTTTGCTTCAGTTCAAGACCTGAAAGCTTTGTGAAGATCAAGCCTGACCCATAGCTGGGAAGTTCAAACCCTTGACCATACAAGGAAAATCATTTAAGGGGATAGTTCACCCAAAAATAAAAATGCTGTCATCATTTATTCATCCCAGTGTTGTTCAAAACCTGTATATGACTCTTTTCTGTGGGACACAAAAGATGATGAGAAAAGGAAAAGTGGTTTTGTGTCTGTACAATGAAAGTCAATGGGTGTCAATGTTGTTTGGTTTTCAACGTTCTTCAAAATATCTTCTTTTGTCTTCTGCAGAAGAAGAACGACATACAGGTTTGATATGAAATGAACATCATTTTTATTTTTGGGCGAACTATCCCTAAAACTGTTAAAATATGAAATATTGAATATGATAACCACCTGATACTATAGAAATTGAGTTCTTGATTTGTGCGTCTGCCAACTGCACAAATGAAAATGTAAATCATAACACAAGGACAGTATCATTCAGCAGCTTAATGGACTGTTATTGGTTGCTCGGTTCTCATTGGTTCTCGCCTGAAAGTTTGAGGTCCTGCCAGGAGCTTCACAGCCCTGCTGCAGCAGTTAGAACTTAGCATTGAGCTTTAATAGCAATGCATGCAATTTATGCATCCTGCCTTCCCTATCCCTGGTGACAACGTTAAAGTTAGAAAGCATGAAACATCCGTATGTATGTGGGAGTCTGCGCGTGCACGGCTACATGCAATGCTCAGTACTGGAAACTTCTGGCATTCTGGATTGCCACGTCAATATGCAGGACAGTCTTGTGATAATACAGCTGAAAGTAAAGCGTTTCGAGTATTTGCCTGTGGGATGCTGAGAAACGTAACCGTTTCTAGAAATCTCGGTGGGAACGGTAGCCTACGCTTTGATTGAGGTGTCCCTGTTTTGCGAATTAAAATGCTACTGCAGTCTCTCTTTCTGTCCTCCAGCATCACTGTGCTTTTTGTGAATGAGCGTGCATACCGCACGTCTGTCTAGTCGCCATGTGTTTAACGCTTCGAATGCTTGCTATTGATGTCATATATGTCTTACCTGATCCTTTCCATCACTTCAAAGGCATGTCCCTGTCTGTCGCAACCTTTCTCCAGCGCTTTCTCCCTGTTCGCCCTTTTTTTCCAAAGCAGTGAAAAGCTATTTCAATTTCTTAGTTTGTTTTTGTCATGTATTTTGCTCCACTCTGCTGTGACGGTAGAGTCCACGTTCTTTGCTGTCTCACGTATGTTGTCGTTCTCTCGCTCTCTCGCTCCACTTCCCTGCCCACCCTCTCTGTCCTCTCGCTGGTAGCAGTTACTGTGGTATGAGTCCACGTCTAGCCATTTCCTACCCTTGGTTTTCGTCCAGGCATGATCGTGTGGCACCTCTGGATAGCCTCCGCTGTAGCATCAGCTACCGGGCTATGCATGAGAGAAGGTGGAGGCAGGGTCTAAGGAGGGGTGGGGGGGAGATTGGTGGGTAGAATGCAGCACAGGCTCAGCCCATACTGCTGAGGTGGGGGGGTGGATGCTGACTTCAGTGTTTTATATTCTGGATCTGCACACGCAACCAAATCATCTCTCTCTCTCTCTCTCTCTCTCTCTCTCTCTCTCTCTCTCTCTCTCTCTCTCTCTCTCTCTCTCTCTCTCTTTTCG